>NC_091162.1:43395659-43448159 GCF_040958095.1 Procambarus clarkii | reverse complement strand
CACAAATGCAAACAAGCCTGAATGGTCCCCAGGACTATATACAACTGAAAACTCACACCCCAGAAGTGACTCGAACCCATACCGCCAGGAGCAACGCAACTGGTATGTACAGGGACGCCTTAATCCGCTTGACCATCACGACCGGACAAAAGGAAGTGATAGCCGAAGCTATTTGAACCACTTCCCCGCCGGCACTCGGATGGTAATCTAGGGCATAGCATTTTATCAAATCACCTCATTCTTTGGGGCACACGTGAGGAACACAAATGCAAACAAGCCTGAATGGTCCCCAGGACTATATACAACTGAAAACTCACAGCCCAGAAGTGACTCGAACCCATACTGCCAGGAGCAACACAACTGGTATGTACAGGGACGCCATAATTCGCTTGACCATCACGACCGGACAAAATGAAGTGATAGCCGAAGCTATTTGAGCCACTTCCCCGCCGGCACTCGGATGGTAATCTTGGGCATAGCATTTTATCAAATCACCTCATTCTTTGGGGCACACGTGAGGAACACAAATGCAAACAAGCCTGAATGGTCCCCAGAACTATATACAACTGAAAACTCACACCCCAGAAGTGACTCGAACCCATACTGCCAGGAGCAACGCAAATGGTATGTACAGGGACCCCTTAATCCGCTTGACCATCACGATCGGACAAAAGGAAGTGATATCCGAAGCTATTTGAACCACTTCTCCGTCGGCACTCGGATGGTAATCTTGGGCATAACATTTTATCAAATCACCTCATTCTTTGGGGCACACGTGAGGAACACAAATGCAAACAATCCTGAATGGTCCCCAGAACTATATACAACTGAAAACTCAGACCCCAGAAGTGACTCGAACCCATACTGCCAGGAGCAAAGCAACTGGTATGTACAGGGACCCCTTAATCCGCTTGACCATCACGACCGGACAAAAGGAAGTGATAGCCGAAGCTATTTGAACCACTTCCCCGCCGGCACTCGGATGGTAATCTTGGGCATAGCATTTTATCAAATCACCTCATTCTTTGGGGCACTCATGAGGAACACAAATGCAAACAAGCCTGAATGGTCCCCTGGACTATATACAACTGAAAACTCACACCCCAGAAGTGACTCGAACCCATACTGCCAGGAGCAACGTAACTGGTATGTACAGGGACGCCTTAATCCGCTTGACCATCATGACCGGACAAAAGGAAGTGATAGCCGAAGCTATTTGAACCACTTCCCCGCCGGCACTCGGATGGTAATCTTGGGCATAGCATTTTATCAAATCACCTCATTCTTTGGGGCACACGTGAGGAACACAAATGCAAACAAGCCTGAATGGTCCCCAGGACTATATACAACTGAAAACTCACACCCCAGAAGTGACTCGAACCCATACTGCCAGGAGCAACGCAACTGGTATGTACAGGGACGCCTTAATCCGCTTGACCATCACGACCGGACAAAAGGAAGTGATAGCCGAAGCTACTTGAGCCACTTCCTCGCCGGCACTCGGATCGTAATCTTGGGCATAGCATTTTATCAAATCACCTCATTCTTTGGGGCACACGTGAGGAACACAAATGCAAACAAGCCTGAATGGTCTCCAGAACAATATATACAACTGAAAACTCACACCCCAGAAGTGACTCGAACCCATACTGCCAGGAGCAACGCAACTGGTATGTACAGGAACGCCTTAATCCGCTTGACCATCACGACCGGACAAAAGGAAGTGATAGCCGAAGCTATTTAAACCACTTCCCCGCCGGCACTCGGATGGTAATCTTGGGCATAGCATTTTATCAAATCACCTCATTCTTTGGGGCACACGTGAGGAACACAAATGCAAACAAGCCTGAATGGTCCCCAGGACTATATACAACTGAAAACTCACACCCCAGAAGTGACTCGAACCCATACTGCCAGGAGCAACGCAACTGGTATGTACAGGGACGCCTTAATTCGCTTGACCATCACGACCGGACAAAATGAAGTTATTGCCGAAGCTATTTGAGCCACTTCCCCGCCGGCACTCGGATGGTAATCTTGGGCATAGCATTTTATCAAATCACCTCATTCTTTGGGGCACACGTGAGGAACACAAATGCAAACAAGCCTGAATGGTCCCCAGAACTATATACAACTGAAAACTCAGACCCCAGAAGTGACTCGAACCCATACTGCCAGGAGCAACGCAAATGGTATGTACAGGGACCCCTTAATCCGCTTGACCATCACGATCGGACAAAAGGAAGTGATAGCCGAAGCTATTTGAACCACTTCTCCGTCGGCACTCGGATGGTAATCTTGGGCATAGCATTTTATCAAATCACCTCATTCTTTGGGGCACACGTGAGGAACACAAATGCAAACAAGCCTGAATGGTCCCCAGGACTATATACAACTGAAAACTCACACCCCAGAAGTGACTCGAACCCATACTGCCAGGAGCAACGCAACTGGTATGTACAGGGACGCCTTAATTCGCTTGACCATCACTACCGGACAAAATGAAGTTATAGCCGAAGCTATTTGAGCCACTTCCCCGCCGGCACTCGGATGGTAATCTTGGGCATAGCATTTTATCAAATCACCTCATTCTTTGGGGCACACGTGAGGAACACAAATGCTAACAAGCCTGAATGGTCCCCAGAACTATATACAACTGAAAACTCACACCCCAGAAGTGACTCGAACCCATACTGCCAGGAGCAACGCAAATGGTATGTACAGGGACCCCTTAATCCGCTTGAGCATCACGATCGGACAAAAGGAAGTGATAGCCGAAGCTATTTGAACCACTTCTCCGTCGGCACTCGGATGGTAATCTTGGGCATAGCATTTTATCAAATCACCTCATTCTTTGGGGCACTCGTGAGGAACACAAATGCAAACAAGCCTGAATGGTCCCCAGGACTATATACAACTGAAAACTCACACCCCAGAAGTGACTCGAACCCATACTGCCAGGAGCAACGTAACTTGTATGTACAGGGACGCCTTAATCCGCTTGACCATCATGACCGGACAAAAGGAAGTGATAGCCGAAGCTATTTGAACCACTTCCCCGCCGGCACTCGGATGGTAATCTTGGGCATAGCATTTTATCAAATCACCTCATTCTTTGGGGCACACGTGAGGAACACAAATGCAAACAAGCCTGAATGGTCCCCAGGACTATATACAACTGAAAACTCACACCCCAGAAGTGACTCGAACCCATACTGCCAGGAGCAACGCAACTGGTATGTACAGGGACCCCTTAATCCGCTTGACCATCACGACCGGACAAAAGGAAGTGATAGCCGAAGCTATTTGAACCACTTCCCCGTCGGCACTCGGATGGTAATCTTGGGCATAGCATTTTATCAAATCACCTCATTCTTTGGGGCACACGTGAGGAACACAAATGCAAACAAGCCTGAATGGACCCCAGAACAATATACAACTGAAAACTCACACCCCAGAAGTGACTCGAACCCATACTGCAAGGAGCAACGCAACTGGTATGTACAGGGACGCCTTAATCCGCTTGACCATCACGACCGGACAAAAGGAAGTGATAGTCGAAGCTATTTGAACCACTTCCCCGCCGGCACTCGGATGGTAATCTTGGGCATAGCATTTTATCAAATCACCTCATTCTTTGGGGCACACGTGAGGAACACAAATGCAAACAAACCTGAATGGTCCCCAGGACTATATACAAATGAAAACTCACACCCCAGAAGTGACTTGAACCCATACTGCCAGGAGCAACACAACAGGTATGTACAGGGACGCCTTATTCCGCTAGACCATCACGACCGGACAAAAGGAAGTGATAGCCGAAGCTATTTGAACCACTTCCCCGCCGGCACTCGGATGGTAATCTTGGGCATAGCATTTTATCAAATCACCTCATTCTTTGGGGCACACGTGAGGAACACAAATGCAAACAAGCCTGAATGGTCCCCAGGACTATATACAACTGAAAACTCACACCCCAGAAGTGACTCAAACCCATACTGCCAGGAGCAACGCAGCTGGTATGTACAGGGACGCCTTAATCCGCTTGACCATCACGACCGGACAAAAGGAAGTGATAGCCGAAGCTATTTGAACCACTTCCCCGCCGGCACTCGGATGGTAATCTTGGGCATAGCATTTTATTAAATCACCTCATTCTTTGGGGCACACGTGAGGAACACAAATGCAAACAAGCCTGAATGGTCCCCAGAACTATATACAACTGAAAACTCACACCCCAGAAGTGACTCGAACCCATACTGCCAGGAGCAACGCAAATGGTATGTACAGGGACCCCTTAATCCGCTTGACCATCACGATCGGACAAAAGGAAGTGATAGCCGAAGCTATTTGAACCACTTCCCCGTCGGCACTCGGATGGTAATCTTGGGCATAGCATTTTATCAAATCACCTCATTCTTTGGGGCACACGTGAGGAACACAAATGCAAACAAGCCTGAATGGTCCCCAGAACTATATACAACTGAAAACTCAGACCCCAGAAGTGACTCGAACCCATACTGCCAGGAGCAAAGCAACTGGTATGTACAGGGACCCCTTAATCCGCTTGACCATCACGACCGGACAAAAGGAAGTGATAGCCGAATCTATTTGAACCACTTCCCCGCCGGCACTTGGATGGTAATCTTGGGCATAGCATTTTATCAAATCACCTCATTCTTTGGGGCACACGTGAGGAACACAAATGCAAACAAACCTGAATGGTCCCCAGGACTATATACAAATGAAAACTCACACCCCAGAAGTGACTCGAACACATACTGCCAGGAGCAACACAACAGGTATGTACAGGGACGCCTTATTCCGCTTGACCATCACGACCGGACAAAAGGAAGTGATAGCCGAAGCTATTTGAACCACTTCCCCGCCGGCACTCGGATGGTAATCTTGGGCATAGCATTTTATCAAATTACCTCATTCTTTGGGGCACACGTGAGGAACACAAATGCAAACAAGCCTGAATGGTCCCCAGGACTATATACAACTGAAAACTCACACCCCAGAAGTGACTCGAACCCATACTGCCAGGAGCAACGCAAATGGTATGTACAGGGACCCCTTAATCCGCTTGACCATCACGATCGGACAAAAGGAAGTGATAGCCGAAGCTATTTGAACCACTTCTCCGTCGGCACTCGGATGGTAATCTTGGGCATAGCATTTTATCAAATCACCTCATTCTTTGGGGCACTCGTGAGGAACACAAATGCAAACAAGCCTGAATGGTCCCCAGGACTATATACAACTGAAAACTCACACCCCAGAAGTGACTCGAACCCATACTGCCAGGAGCAACGTAACTTGTATGTACAGGGACGCCTTAATCCGCTTGACCATCATGACCGGACAAAAGGAAGTGATAGCCGAAGCTATTTGAACCACTTCCCCGCCGGCACTCGGATGGTAATCTTGGGCATAGCATTTTATCAAATCACCTCATTCTTTGGGGCACACGTGAGGAACACAAATGCAAACAAGCCTGAATGGTCCCCAGGACTATATACAACTGAAAACTCACACCCCAGAAGTGACTCGAACCCATACTGCCAGGAGCAACGCAACTGGTATGTACAGGGACCCCTTGATCCGCTTGACCATCACGACCGGACAAAAGGAAGTGATAGCCGAAGCTATTTGAACCACTTCCCCGTCGGCACTCGGATGGTAATCTTGGGCATAGCATTTTATCAAATCACCTCATTCTTTGGGGCACACGTGAGGAACACAAATGCAAACAAGCCTGAATGGTCCCCAGAACAATATACAACTGAAAACTCACACCCCAGAAGTGACTCGAACCCATACTGCAAGGAGCAACGCAACTGGTATGTACAGGGACGCCTTAATCCGCTTGACCATCACGACCGGACAAAAGGAAGTGATAGTCGAAGCTATTTGAACCACTTCCCCGCCGGCACTCGGATGGTAATCTTGGGCATAGCATTTTATCAAATCACCTCATTCTTTGGGGCACACGTGAGGAACACAAATGCAAACAAACCTGAATGGTCCCCAGGACTATATACAAATGAAAACTCACACCCCAGAAGTGACTTGAACCCATACTGCCAGGAGCAACACAACAGGTATGTACAGGGACGCCTTATTCCGCTTGACCATCACGACCGGACAAAAGGAAGTGATAGCCGAAGCTATTTGAACCACTTCCCCGCCGGCACTCGGATGGTAATCTTGGGCATAGCATTTTATCAAATCACCTCATTCTTTGGGGCACACGTGAGGAACACAAATGCAAACAAGCCTGAATGGTCCCCAGGACTATATACAACTGAAAACTCACACCCCAGAAGTGACTCAAACCCATACTGCCAGGAGCAACGCAGCTGGTATGTACAGGGACGCCTTAATCCGCTTGACCATCACGACCGGACAAAAGGAAGTGATAGCCGAAGCTATTTGAACCACTTCCCCGCCGGCACTCGGATGGTAATCTTGGGCATAGCATTTTATTAAATCACCTCATTCTTTGGGGCACACATGAGGAACACAAATGCAAACAAGCCTGAATGGTCCCCAGAACTATATACAACTGAAAACTCACACCCTAGAAGTGACTCGAACCCATACTGCCAGGAGCAACGCAAATGGTATGTACAGGGACCCCTTAATCCGCTTGACCATCACGATCGGACAAAAGGAAGTGATAGCCGAAGCTATTTGAACCACTTCCCCGTCGGCACTCGGATGGTAATCTTGGGCATAGCATTTTATCAAATCACCTCATTCTTTGGGGCACACGTGAGGAACACAAATGCAAACAAGCCTGAATGGTCCCCAGAACTATATACAACTGAAAACTCAGACCCCAGAAGTGACTCGAACCCATACTGCCAGGAGCAAAGCAACTGGTATGTACAGGGACCCCTTAATCCGCTTGACCATCACGACCGGACAAAAGGAAGTGATAGCCGAATCTATTTGAACCACTTCCCCGCCGGCACTTGGATGGTAATCTTGGGTAGAGCATTTTATCAAATCAACTCATTCTTTGGGGCACACGTGAGGAACACAAATGCAAACAAGCCTGAATGGTCCCCAGGACTATATACAACTGAAAACTCACACCCCAGAAGTGACTCGAACCCATACTGCCAGGAGCAACGCAACTGGTATGTACAGGGACGCCTTAATCCGCTTGACCATCATGACCGGACAAAAGGAAGTGATAGCCGAAGCTATTTGAACCACTTCCCCGCCGGCACTCGGATGGTAATCTTGGGCATAGCATTTTATCAAATTACCTCATTCTTTGGGGCACACGTGAGGAACACAAATGCAAACAAGCCTGAATGGTCCCCAGGACTATATACAACTGAAAACTCACACCCCAGAAGTGACTCGAACCCATACTGCCAGGAGCAACGCAACTGGTATGTACAGGGACCCCTTAATCCGCTTGACCATCACGACCGGACAAAAGGAAGTGATAGTTGAAGCTATTTGAACCACTTCCCCGCCGGCACTCGGATGGTAATCTTGGGCATAGCATTTTATCAAATCACCTCATTCTTTGGGGCACACGTGAGGAACACAAATGCAAACAAACCTGAATGGTCCCTAGGACTATATACAAATGAAAACTCACACCCCAGAAGTGACTCGAACACATACTGCCAGGAGCAACACAACAGGTATGTACAGGGACGCCTTATTCCGCTTGACCATCACGACCGGACAAAAGGAAGTGATAGCCGAAGCTATTTGAACCACTTCCCCGCCGGCACTCGGATGGTAATCTTGGGCATAGCATTTTATCAAATCACCTCATTCTTTGGGGCACACGTGAGGAACACAAATGCAAACAAGCCTGAATGGTCCCCAGGACTATATACAACTGAAAACTCACACCCCAGAAGTGACTCAAACCCATACTGCCAGGAGCAACGCAGCTGGTATGTACAGGGACGCCTTAATCCGCTTGACCATCACGACCGGACAAAAGGAAGTGATAGCCGAAGCTATTTGAACCACTTCCCCGCCGGCACTCGGATGGTAATCTTGGGCATAGCATTTTATTAAATCACCTCATTCTTTGGGGCACACGTGAGGAACACAAATGCAAACAAGCCTGAATGGTCCCCAGAACTATATACAACTGAAAACTCACACCCCAGAAGTGACTCGAACCCATACTGCCAGGAGCAACGCAAATGGTATGTACAGGGACCCCTTAATCCGCTTGACCATCACGATCGGACAAAAGGAAGTGATAGCCGAAGCTATTTGAACCACTTCCCCGTCGGCACTCGGATGGTAATCTTGGGCATAGCATTTTATCAAATCACCTCATTCTTTGGGGCACACGTGAGGAACACAAATGCAAACAAGCCTGAATGGTCCCCAGAACTATATACAACTGAAAACTCAGACCCCAGAAGTGACTCGAACCCATACTGCCAGGAGCAAAGCAACTGGTATGTACAGGGACCCCTTAATCCGCTTGACCATCACGACCGGACAAAAGGAAGTGATAGCCGAATCTATTTGAACCACTTCCCCGCCGGCACTTGGATGGTAATCTTGGGCAGAGCATTTTATCAAATCAACTCATTCTTTGGGGCACACGTGAGGAACACAAATGCAAACAAGCCTGAATGGTCCCCAGGACTATATACAACTGAAAACTCACACCCCAGAAGTGACTCGAACCCATACTGCCAGGAGCAACGTAACTGGTATGTACAGGGACGCCTTAATCCGCTTGACCATCATGACCGGACAAAAGGAAGTGATAGCCGAAGCTATTTGAACCACTTCCCCGCCGGCACTCGGATGGTAATCTTGGGCATAGCATTTTATCAAATCACCTCATTCTTTGGGGCACACGTGAGGAACACAAATGCAAACAAGCCTGAATGGTCCCCAGGACTATATACAACTGAAAACTCACACCCCAGAAGTGACTCGAACCCATACTGCCAGGAGCAACGCAACTGGTATGTACAGGGACGCCTTAATCCGCTTGACCATCACGACCGGACAAAAGGAAGTGATAGCCGAAGCTATTTGAGCCACTTCCTCGCCGGCACTCGGATCGTAATCTTGGGCATAGCATTTTATCAAATCACCTCATTCTTTGGGGCACACGTGAGGAACACAAATGCAAACAAGCCTGAATGGTCTCCAGAACAATATATACAACTGAAAACTCACACCCCAGAAGTGACTCGAACCCATAGTGCCAGGAGCAACGCAACTGGTATGTACAGGAACGCCTTAATCCGCTTGACCATCACGACCGGACAAAAGGAAGTGATAGCCGAAGCTATTTGAGCCACTTCCTCGCCGGCACTCGGATCGTAATCTTGGGCATAGCATTTTATCAAATCACCTCATTCTTTGGGGCACACGTGAGGAACACAAATGCAAACAAGCCTGAATGGTCCCCAGAACTATATACAACTGAAAACTCACACCTCAGAAGTGACTCGAACCCATACTGCCAGGAGCAACGCAAATGGTATGTACAGGGACCCCTTAATCCGCTTGACCATCACGATCGGACAAAAGGAAGTGATAGCCGAAGCTATTTGAACCACTTCTCCGTCGGCACTCGGATGGTAATCTTGGGCATAGCATTTTATCAAATCACCTCATTCTTTGGGGCACACGTGAGGAACACAAATGCAAACAAGCCTGAATGGTCCCCAGAACTATATACAACTGAAAACTCAGACCCCAGAAGTGACTCGAACCCATACTGCCAGGAGCAAAGCAACTGGTATGTACAGGGACCCCTTAATCCGCTTGACCATCACGACCGGACAAAAGGAAGTGATAGCCGAAGCTATTTGAACCACTTCCCCGCCGGCACTCGGATGGTAATCTTGGGCATAGCATTTTATCAAATCACCTCATTCTTTGGGGCACTCGTGAGGAACACAAATGCAAACAAGCCTGAATGGTCCCCAGGACTATATACAACTGAAAACTCACACCCCAGAAGTGACTCGAACCCATACTGCCAGGAGCAACGTAACTGGTATGTACAGGGACGCCTTAATCCGCTTGACCATCATGACCGGACAAAAGGAAGTGATAGCCGAAGCTATTTGAACCACTTCCCCGCCGGCACTCGGATGGTAATCTTGGGCATAGCATTTTATCAAATCACCTCATTCTTTGGGGCACACGTGAGGAACACAAATGCAAACAAGCCTGAATGGTCCCCAGGACTATATACAACTGAAAACTCACACCCCAGAAGTGACTCGAACCCATACTGCCAGGAGCAACGCAACTGGTATGTACAGGAACGCCTTAATCCGCTTGACCATCACGACCGGACAAAAGGAAGTGATAGCCGAAGCTATTTGAACCACTTCCCCGCCGGCACTCGGATGGTAATCTTGGGCATAGCATTTTATCAAATCACCTCATTCTTTGGGGCACACGTGAGGAACACAAATGCAAACAAGCCTGAATGGTCCCCAGGACTATATACAACTGAAAACTCACACCCCAGAAGTGACTCGAACCCATACTGCCAGGAGCAACGCAACTGGTATGTACAGGGACGCCTTAATCCGCTTGACCATCACGACCGGACAAAAGGAAGTGATAGCTGAAGCTATTTGAGCCACTTCCTCGCCGGCACTCGGATCGTAAACTTGGGCATAGCATTTTATCAAATCACCTCATTCTTTGGGGCACACGTGAGGAACACAAATGCAAACAAGCCTGAATGGTCTCCAGAACAATATATACAACTGAAAACTCACACCCCAGAAGTGACTCGAACCCATACTGCCAGGAGCAACGCAACTGGTATGTACAGGAACGCCTTAATCCGCTTGACCATCACGACCGGACAAAAGGAAGTGATAGCCGAAGCTATTTGAACCACTTCCCCGCCGGCACTCGGATGGTAATCTTGGGCATAGCATTATATCAAATCACCTCATTCTTTGGGGCACACGTGAGGAACACAAATGCAAACAAGCCTGAATGGTCCCCAGGACTATATACAACTGAAAACTCACACCCCAGAAGTGACTCGAACCCATACTGCCAGGAGCAACGCAACTGGTATGTACAGGGATGCCTTAATCTGCTTGACCATCACGACCGGACAAAAGGAAGTGATAGCCGAAGCTATTTGAACCACTTCCCTGCCGGCACTCGGATGGTAATCTTGGGCATAGCATTTTATCAAATCACCTCATTCTTTGGGGCACATGTGAGGAACACAAATTGCGAACAAGCATGAATGGTCACCCAGGACGCTCAGACCCTTAAAAGATATTGTAATTTCGGAGTATTTATACACACCAAAGACCACCATCTCTCAAGAGCACTAGAACAAGTTAGGGTTCATTTTTACGTTTTTCATCAAGTCCCTGTTAATATGGGAGAACACTGTGTCTATGCTTGATGCACAACTCTCCTAAACACGAGAGTGAAGTTATACAACTTTAGAACACTTTCCCACCAGGAGACTCGAACCCTAGCTAGCACAGAAGCCTTCCAGCAACTAGCATAACAGGTACGCCTTTAACCCACTGCACCACCGCTCAGACCCTTAAAAGAGATGGTAATTTCGGAGTATTTATGGACATCAAAGACCTCCATCTCCCAAGAGCACTAGAGCAAGTGAGGGGTCATTTTTACGTTTTTCATCAAGTCCCTGTTAATATGGGAGAACACTGTGTCTATGCTTGATGCACAACTCTCCTAAGTACGAGATTGAAGTTATACAACTTTAGAACACTTTCCCACCAGGAGACTCGAACCCTAGCCAGCACAGAAGCCTTCCAGCAACTAGCATAACAGGTACGCCTTTAACCCACTGCACCACCGCTAAGACCCTTAAAAGAGATGGTAATTTCGGAGTATTTATACACACAAAAGACCACCATCTCCCAAGAGCACTAGAGCAAGTGAGGGGTCATTTTTACGTTTTTCATCAAGTCCCTGTTAATATAGGAGAACACTGTGTCTATGTTTGATGCACAACTCTCCTTAACACGAGAGTGAAGTTATACAACTTTAGATCACTTTCCCACCAGGAGACTCGAACCCTAGCCAGCACAGAAGCCTTCCAGCAACTAGCATAACAGGTACGCCTTTAACCCACTGCACCACCGTTCAGACCCTTAAAAGAGATGGTAATTTCGGAGTATTTATGGACATCAAAGACCTCCATCTCCCAAGAGCACTAGAGCAAGTGAAGGGTCATTTTTACGTTTTTCATCAAGTCCCTGTTAATATGGGAGAACACTGTGTCTTAGCTTGATGCACAACTCTCCTAAACACGAGAGTGAAGTTATACAACTTTAGAACACTTTCCCACCAGGAGACTCGAACCCTAGCCAGCACAGAAGCCTTCCAGCAACTGGCATAACAGGTACGCCATTAACCCACTGCACCACCGCTAAGACCCTTAAAAGAGATGGTAATTTCGGAGTATTTATACACACCAAAGACCACCATCTCCCAAGAGCACTAGAGCAAGTGAGGGGTCATTTTTACGTTTTTCATCAAGTCCCTGTTAATATAGGAGAACACTGTGTCTATGCTTGATGCACAACTCTCCTTAACAAGAGAGTGAAGTTATACAACTTTAGAACACTTTCCCACCAGGAGACTCGAACCCTAGCCAGCACAGAAGCCTTCCAGCAACTTTCATAACAGGTACGCCTTTAACCCACTGCACCACCGCTCAGACCCTTAAAAGAGATGGTAATTTCGCCAAAGACCACCATCTCCCAAGGGCACTAGAGCAAGTGAGGGGTCATTTTTACGTTTTTCATCAAGTCATTGTTAATATGGGAGAACACTGTGTCTATGCTTGATGCATAACTCTCCTAAACACGAGAGTGAAGTTATACAACTTTAGAACACTTTCCCACCAGGAGACTCGAACCCTAGCCAGCACAGAAGCCTTCCAGCAACTGGCATAAAAGGTACGCCTTTAACCCACTGCACCACCGCTCAGACCCTTAAAGGAGACAATAATTTCGGAGTATTTATACACACCAAAGACCACCATCTCCCAAGAGCACTAGAGCAAGAGAGGGGTCATTTTTACGTTTTTCATCAAGTCCCTGTTAATATGGGAGAACACTGTGTCTAAGCTTGAAGCACAACTCTCCTAAACACGAGAGTGAAGTTATACAACTTTAGAACACTTTCCCACCAGGAGTCTCGAACCCTAGCCAGCACAGAAGCCTTCCAGCAACTGGCATAACAGGTACGCCTTTAACACACTGCACCACCGCTCAGACCCTTAAAAGTGATTTTAATTTCAGAGTATTTATACACACCAAAGAGCACCATATCCCAAGAGCATTAGAGCAAGTGAGGGGTCATTTTTACGTTTTTCATCAAGTCCCGTGTTAATATGGGAGAACACTGTGTTTATGCTTGATGCACAACTCTCCTAAACACGAGAGTGAAGTTATGCAACTTTAGAACACTTTCCCACCAGGAGACTCGAACCCTAGCCAGCACAGAAGCCTTCCAGCAACTGGCATAACAGGTACGCTTTTAACCCACTGCACCACCACTCAGACACTTAAAAGAGATGGTAATTTAGGAGTATTTATACACACCAAAGACCACCATCTCTCAAGAACATTAGAGCAAGTGAGGAGTCATTTTAACGTTTTTAATCAAGTCCCTGTTAATATGGGAGAACACTGTGTCTGTACTTGATGCACAACTCTCCTAAACACGAGAGTGAAGTTATACAACTTTAGAACACTTTCCCAACAGGAGACGCGAACCCTAGCCAGCACAGAAGCCTTCCAGCAACTGGCATAACAGGTACGCCTTTAACCCACTGCACCACCGCTCAGACCCTTAAAAGAGATGGTAATTTCGGAGTATTTATACACACCAAAGAGCACCATCTCGCAAGAGCACTAGAGCAAGTGAGGGGTCATTTATACGTTTTTCATCAAGTCCCTGTTAATATAGGAGAACACTGTATCTATGCTTGATGCACAACTCTCCTAAACACGAGAGCGAAGTTATACAACTTTAGAACACTTTCCCACCAGGAGACTCGATCCCTAGCCAGCACAGAAGCCTTCCAGCAACTAGCATAACAGGTACGCCTTTAACCCACTGCACCACCGCTCAGACCCTTAAAAGAGATTGTAATATCGGAGTATTTATTCACACCAAAGACCACCATCTCTCAAGAGCACTATAGCAAGTTAGGGTTCATTTTTACGTTTTTCATCAAGTCCCTGTTAATATGGGAGAACACTGTGTCTATGCTTGATGCACAACTCTCCTAAAAACGAGAGTGAAGTTATACAACTTTAGAACACTTTCCCACCAGGAGACTCGAACCCTAGCCAGCACAGAAGCCTTCCAGCAACTTTCATAACAGGTACGCCTTTAACCCACTGCACCACCGCTCAGACCCTTAAAAGAGATGGTAATTTCGCCAAAGACAACCATCTCCCAAGGGCACTAGAGCAAGTGAGGGGTCCTTTTTACGTTTTTCATCAAGTCATTGCTAATATGGGAGAACACTGTGTCTATGCTTGATGCACAACTGTCCTAAACACGAGAGTGAAGTTATACTACAACTTTAGAACACTTTCCTGCCAAGAGACTCGAACCCTAGCCAGCACAGAAGCCTTCCAGCAACTGGCATAACAGGTATGCCTTTAACCCACTGCACCACCGCTCAGACCCTTAAAACAGACAATAATTTCGGAGTATTTATACACACCAAAGACCACCATCTCCCAAGAGCACTAGAGCAAGTGAGGGGTCATTTTTACGTTTTTCATCAAGTCCCTGTTAATATGGGAGAACACTGTGTCTAAGCTTGATGCACAACTCTCCTAAACACGACAGTGAAGTTATACAACTTAAGAACACTTTCCCACCAGGAGTCTCGAACCCTAGCCAGCACAGGAGCCTTCCAGCAACTGGCATAACAGGTACGCCTTTAACTCACTGCACCACCGCTCAGACCCTTAAAAGTGATTTTAATTTCAGAGTATTTATACACACCAAAGAGCACCATCTCCCAAGAGCACTAGAGCAAGTGAGGGGTCATTTTTACGTTTTTCATCAAGTCCCTTGTTAATATGCGAGAACACTGTGTTTATGCTTGATGCACAACTCTCCTAAACACGAGAGTGAAGTTATGCAACTTTAGAACACTTTCCCACCAGGAGACTCGAACCCTAGCCAGCACAGAAGCCTTCCAGCAACTGGCATAACAGGTACGCCTTTAACCCACTGCACCACCGCTCACACCCTTAAAAGAGATGGTAATTTCAGAGTATTTATACACGCCAAAGAGCACCATCTCCCAAGAGCACTAGAGCAAGTGAGGGGTCATTTTTACGTTTTTCATCAAGTCCCTTGTTAATATGGGAGAGCACTGTGTTTATGCTTGATGCACAACTCTCCTAAACACGAGAGTGAAGTTATACAACTTTAGAACACTTTTCCACCAGGAGACTCGAACCCTAGCCAGCACAGAAGCCTTCCAGCAACTGGCATAACAGGTACGCCTTAAACCCACTGCACCACCGCTCAGACACTTAAAAGAGATGGTAATTTCGGAGTACTTATACACACCAAAGACCACCATCTCCCAAGAACACTAGACCAAGTGAGGGGTCATTTTTACGTTTTTAATCAAGTCCCTGTTAATATGGGAGAACACTGTGTCTATGCTTGATGCACAACTCTCGTAAACACGAGAGTGAAGTTATACAACTTTAGAACACTTTCCCACCAGCAGACTCGAACCCTAGCCAGCACAGAAGCCTTCCAGCAACTGGCATAAAAGGTACGCCTTTAACCCACTGCACCACTGCTAAGACCCTTAAAAGAGATGGTAATTTCGGAGTATTTATACACACCAAAGACCACCATCTCCCAAGAGCACTAGAGCAAGTGAGGGGTCATTTTTACGTTTTTCATCAAATCCCTGTTAATATGGGAGAATACTGTGTCTATGCTTGATGCACAACTCTCCTAAACACGAGAGTGAAGTTATACAACTTTAGAACACTTTCCCACCAGGAGACTCGAACCCTAGCCAGCACAGAAGCCTTCCAGCAACTGGCATAACAGGTACGCCTTTAACCCACTGCACCACCACTAAGACCCTTAAAAAAGATGGTAATTTCGGGGTATTTATACACACCAAAGACCACTATTTCCCAAGAGCACTAGAGCAAGTGAGGGGTCATTTTTACGTTTTTCATCAAGTCCCTGTTAATATGGAAGAACACTGTGTCTATGCTTGATGCACAACTCTCCTAAACACGAGAGTGAAGTTATACAACTTTAGAACACTTTCCCACCAGGAGACTCGAACCCTAGCCAGCACAGAAGCCTTCCAGCAACTGGCATAACAGGTACGCATTTAACCCACTGCACCACAGCTCAGACCCTTAAAAGAGATGGTAATTTCGGAGTATTTATACACACCAAAGACCACCATCTCCCAAGAGCACTAGAGCAAGTGAGGGGTCATTTTTACGTTTTTCATCAAGTCCCTGTTAATATGAGAGAACACTGTGTCTGTGCTTGATGCACAACTCTCCTAAACACGAGAGTGAAGTTATACAACTTTAGAACACTTTCCCAACAGGAGACTCGAACCCTAACCAGCACAGAAGCCTTCCAGCAAATGGCATAACAGTTACGCCTTTAACTCACTGCACCACCGCTCAGACCCTTTAAAGTGATTTTAATTTCAGAGCATTTATACACACCAAAGAGCACCATCTCCCAAGAGCATTAGAGCAAGTGAGGGGTCATTTTTACGTTTTTCATCAAGTCCCTTGTTAATATGGGAGAACACTGTGTTTATGCTTGATGCACAACTCTCCTAAACACGAGAGTGAAGTTATACAACTTTAGATCACTTTCCCACCAGGAGACTCGAACCCTAGCCAGCACAGAAGCCTTCCAGCAGCTAGCATAACAGGTACGCCTTTAACCCACTGCACCACCGCTAAGACCCTTAAAAGAGATGGTAATTTCGGAGTATTTATACACACCAAAGACCACCATCTCCCAAGAGCACTAGAGCAAGTGAGGGGTCATTTTTACGTTTTTCATCATGTCCCTGTTAATATAGGAGAACACTGTGTCTATGCTTGATGCACAACTCTCCTTAACACGAGAGTGAAGTTATAGAACTTTAGATCACTTTCCCACCAGGAGACTCGAACCCTAGCCAGCACAGAAGCCTTCCAGCAACTGGCATAACAGGTACGCCTTTAACCCACTGCACCACCGCTCAGACCCTTAAAAGAGATGGTAATTTCGGAGTATTTATGGACATCAAAGACCTCCATCTCCCAAGAGCACTAGAGCAAGTGAGGGGTCATTTTTACGTTTTTCATCAAGTCCCTCTTAATATGGGAGAACACTGTGTCTAAGCTTGATGCACAACTCTCCTAAACACGAGAGTGAAGTTATACAACTTTAGAACACTTTCCCACGAGGAGACTCGAACCCTAGCCAGCACAGAAGCCTTCCAGCAACTAGCATAACAGGTACGCCTTTAACCCACTGCACCACCGCTCAGACCCTTAAAAGAGATGGTAATTTCGGAGTATTTATGGACATCAAAGACCTCCATCTCCCAAGAGCACTAGAGCAAGTGAGGGGTCATTTTTACGTTTTTCATCAAGTCCCTGTTAATATGGGAGAACACTGTGTCTATGCTTGATGCACAACTCTCCTAAGTACGAGATTGAAGTTATACAACTTTAGAACACTTTCCCACCAGGAGGCTCGAACCCTAGCCAGCACAGAAGCCTTCCAGCAACTAGCATAACAGGTACGCCTTTAACCCACTGCACCACCGCTAAGACCCTTAAAAGAGATGGTAATTTCGGAGTATTTATACACACCAAAGACCACCATCTCCCAAGAGCACTAGAGCAAGTGAGGGGTCATTTTTACGTTTTTCATCAAGTCCCTGTTAATATAGGAGAACACTGTGTCTATGCTTGATGCACAACTCTCCTTAACACGAGAGTGAAGTTATACAACTTTAGATCACTTTCCCACCAGGAGACTCGAACCCTAGCCAGCACAGAAGACTTCCAGCAACTAGCATAACAGGTACGCCTTTAACCCAATGCACCACCGCTCAGACCCTTAAAAGAGATGGTAATTTCGGAGTATTTATGGACATCAAAGACCTCCATCTCCCAAGAGCACTAGAGCAAGTGAGGGGTCATTTTTACGTTTTTCATCAAGTCCCTGTTAATATGGGAGAACACTGTGTCTAAGCTTGATGCACAACTCTCCTAAACACGAGAGTGAAGTTATACAACTTTAGAACACTTTCCCACCAGGAGACTCGAACCCTAGCCAGCACAGAAGCCTTCCAGCAACTGGCATAACAGGTACGCCTTTAACCCACTACACCACCGCTCAGACCATTAAAAGAGATGGTAATTTCGGAGTATTTATACACACCAAAGACCACCATCTCCCAAGAGCACTAGAGGAAGTGAGGGGTCATTTTTACGTTTTTCATCAAGTCCCCGTTAATATGGGAGAACACTGTGTCTATGCTTGATGCACAACTCTCCTAAACACGAGATTGAAGTTATACAACTTTAGAACACTTTCCCACCAGGAGACTCGAACCCTACCCAGCACAGAAGCCTTCCAGCAACTAGCATAACAGGTACGCCTTTAACCCACTGCACCACCGCTCAGACCCTTAAAAGAGATTGTAATTTCGGAGTATTTATACACACCAAAGACCACCATCTCTCAAGAGCACTAGAGCAAGTTAGGGGTCATTTTTACGTTTTTCATCAAGTCCCTGTTAATATGGGAGAACACTGTGTCTATGCTTGATGCACAACTCTCCTAAACACGACAGTGAAGTTATACAACTTTAGAACACTTTCCCACCAGGAGACTCGAACCCTAGCCAGCACAGAAACCTTCCAGCAACTTTCATAACAGGTACGCCTTTAACCCACTGCACCACCGCTCAGACCCTTAAAAGAGATGGTAATTTCGCCAAAGACCATTATCTCCCAAGGGCACTAGAGCAAGTGAGGGGTCATTTTTACGTTTTTCATCAAGTCATTGTTAATATGGGAGAACACTGTGTCTATGCTTGATGCATAACTCTCCTAAACACGAGAGTGAAGTTATACAACTTTAGAACACTTTCCCACCAGGAGTCTCGAACCCTAGCCAGCACAGAAGCCTTCCAGCAACTGGCATAACAGGTACGCCTTTAACTCACTGCACCACCGCTCAGACCCTTAAAAGTGATTTTAATTTCAGAGTATTTATACACACCAAAGAGCACCATATCCCAAGAGCATTAGAGCAAGTGAGGGGTCATTTTTACGTTTTTCATCAAGTCCCGTGTTAATATGGGAGAACACTGTGTTTATGCTTGATGCACAACTCTCCTAAACACGAGAGTGAAGTTATGCAACTTTAGAACACTTTCCCAAAAGGAGACTCGAACCCTAGCCAGCACAGAAGCCTTCCAGCAACTGGCATAACAGGAACGCCTTTAACCCACTGCACCACTGCTCAGACCCTTAAAAGAGATGGTAATTTCAGAGTATTTATACACACCAAAGAGCACCATCTCCCAAGAGCACTAGAGCAAGTGAGGGGTCATTTTTACGTTTTTCATCAAGTCCCTTGTTAATATGGGAGAGCACTGTGTTTATGCTTGATGCACAACTCTCCTAAACACGAGAGTGAAGTTATACAACTTTAGAACACTTTCCCAACAGGAGACGCGAACCCTAGCCAGCACAGAAGCCTTCCATCAACTGGCATAACAGGTACGCCTTTAACCCACTGCACCACCGCTCAGACCCTTAAAAGAGACAATAATTTCGGAGTATTTATACACACCAAAATCCACCATCTCCCAAGAGCACTAGAGCAAGTGAGGGGTCATTTTTACGTTTTTCATCAAGTCCCTGTTAATATGGGAGAACACTGTGTCTAAGCTTGATGCACAACTCTCCTAAACACGACAGTGAAGTTATACAACTTAAGAACACTTTCCCACCAGGAGTCTCGAACCCTAGCCAGCACAGAAGCCTTCCAGCAACTGGCATAACAGGTACGCCTTTAACTCACTGCACCACCGCTCAGACCCTTAAAAGTGATTTTAATTTCAGAGTATTTATACACACCAAAGAGCACCATCTCCCAAGAGCACTAGAGCAAGTGAGGGGTCATTTTTACGTTTTTCATCAAGTCCCTTGTTAATATGCGAGAACACTGTGTTTATGCTTGATGCACAACTCTCCTAAACACGAGAGTGAAGTTATGCAACTTTAGAACACTTTCCCACCAGGAGACTTGAACCCTAGCCAGCACAGAAGCCTTCCAGCAACTGGCATAACAGGTACGCCTTTAACCCACTGCACCACCGCTCAGACCCTTAAAAGAGATGGTAATTTCAGAGTATTTATACATGCCAAAGAGCACCATCTCCCAAGAGCACCAAAGCAAGTGAGGGGTCATTTTTACGTTTTTCATCAAGTCCCTTGTTAATATGGGAGAGCACTGTGTTTATGCTTGATGCACAACTCTCCTAAACACGAGAGTGAAGTTATACAACTTTAGAACACTTTTCCACCAGGAGACTCGAACCCTAGCCAGCACAGAAGCCTTCCAGCAACTGGCATAACAGGTACGCCTTTAACCCACTGCACCACCGCTCAGACACTTAAAAGAGATGGTAATTTCGGAGTACTTATACACACCAAAGACCACCATCTCCCAAGAACACTAGACCAAGTGAGGGGTCATTTTTACGTTTTTATTCAAGTCCCTGTTAATATGGGAGAACACTGTGTCTATGCTTGATGCACAACTCTCGTAAACACGAGAGTGAAGTTATACAACTTTAGAACACTTTCCCACCAGGAGACTCGATCCCTAGCCAGCACAGAAGCCTTCCAGCAACTAGCATAACAGGTACGCCTTTAACCCACTGCACCACCGCTCAGACCCCTAAAAGAGATTGTAATATCGGAGTATTTATTCACACCAAAGACCACCATCTCTCAAGAGCACTAGAGCAAGTTAGGGTTCATTTTTACGTTTTTCATCAAGTCCCTGTTAATATGGGAGAACACTGTGTCTATGCTTGATGCACAACTCTCCTGAACACGAGAGTGAAGTTATACAACTTTAGAACACTTTCCCACCAGGAGACTCGAACCCTAGCCAGCACAGAAGCCTTCCAGCAACTTTCATAAAAGGTACGCCTTTAACCCACTGCACCACCGCTCAGACCCTTAAAAGAGATGGTAATTTTGCCAAAGACCACCATCTCCCAAGGGCACTAGAGCAAGTGAGGGGTCCTTTTTACGTTTTTCATCAAGTCATTGTTAATATGGGAGAACACTGTGTCTATGCTTGATGCACAACTCTCCTAAACACGAGAGTGAAGTTATACTACAACTTTAGAACACTTTCCCGCCAGGAGACTCGAACCCTAGCCAGCACAGAAGCCTTCCAACAACTGGCATAACAGGTACGCCTTTAACCCACTGCACCACCGCTCAGACCCTTAAAAGAGACAATAATTTCGGAGTATTTATACACACCAAAGACCACCATCTCCCAAGAGCACTAGAGCAAGTGAGGGGTAATTTTTACGTTTTTCATCAAGTCCCTGTTAATATGGGAGAACACTGTGTCTAAGCTTGATGCACAACTCTCCTAAACACGACAGTGAAGTTATACAACTTAAGAACACTTTCCCACCAGGAGTCTCGAACCCTAGCCAGCACAGAAGCCTTCCAGCAACTGGCATAACAGGTACGCCTTTAACTCACTGCACCACCGCTCAGACCCTTAAAAGTGATTTTAATTTCAGAGTATTTATACACACCAAAGACCACCATCTCCCAAGAGCACTAGAGCAAGTGAGGGGTCATTTTTACGTTTTTCATCAAGTCCCTGTTAATATGGGAGAACACTGTGTCTATGCTTGATGCACAACTCTCCTAAGTACGAGATTGAAGTTATACAACTTTAGAACACTTTCCCACCAGGAGACTCGAACCCTAGCCAGCACAGAAGCCTTCCAGCAACTAGCATAACAGGTACGCCTTTAACCCACTGCACCACCGCTAAGACCCTTAAAAGAGATGGTAATTTCGGAGTATTTATACACACCAAAGACCACCATCTCCCAAGAGCACTAGAGCAAGTGAGGGGTCATTTTTACGTTTTTCATCAAGTCCCTGTTAATATAGGAGAACACTGTGTCTATGCTTGATGCACAACTCTCCTTAACACGAGAGTGAAGTTATACAACTTTAGATCACTTTCCCACCAGGAGACTCGAACCCTAGCCAGCACAGAAGACTTCCAGCAACTAGCATAACAGGTACGCCTTTAACCCAATGCACCACCGCTCAGACCCTTAAAAGAGATGGTAATTTCGGAGTATTTATGGACATCAAAGACCTCCATCTCCCAAGAGCACTAGAGCAAGTGAGGGGTCATTTTTACGTTTTTCATCAAGTCCCTGTTAATATGGGAGAACACTGTGTCTATGCTTGATGCACAACTCTCCTAAGTACGAGATTGAAGTTATACAACTTTAGAACACTTTCCCACCAGGAGACTCGAACCCTAGCCAGCACAGAAGCCTTCCAGCAACTAGCATAACAGGTACGCCTTTAACCCACTGCACCACTGCTAAGACCCTTAAAAGAGATGGTAATTTCGGAGTATTTATACACACCAAAGACCACCATCTCCCAAGAGCACTAGAGCAAGTGAGGGGTCATTTTTACGTTTTTCATCAAGTCCCTGTTAATATAGGAGAACACTGTGTCTATGCTTGATGCACAACTCTCCTTAACACGAGAGTGAAGTTATACAACTTTAGATCACTTTCCCACCAGGAGACTCGAACCCTAGCCAGCACAGAAGACTTCCAGCAACTAGCATAACAGGTACGCCTTTAACCCAATGCACCACCGCTCAGACCCTTAAAAGAGATGGTAATTTCGGAGTATTTATGGACATCAAAGACCTCCATCTCCCAAGAGCACTAGAGCAAGTGAGGGGTCATTTTTACGTTTTTCATCAAGTCCCTGTTAATATGGGAGAACACTGTGTCTAAGCTTGATGCACAACTCTCCTAAACACGAGAGTGAAGTTATACAACTTTAGAACACTTTCCTACCAGGAGACTCGAACCCTAGCCAGCACAGAAGCCTTCCAGCAACTGGCATAACAGGTACGCCTTTAACCCACTACACCACCGCTCAGACCATTAAAAGAGATGGTAATTTCGGAGTATTTATACACACCAAAGACCACCATCTCCCAAGAGCACTAGAGGAAGTGAGGGGTCATTTTTACGTTTTTCATCAAGTCCCCTGTTAATATGGGAGAACACTGTGTCTATGCTTGATGCACAACTCTCCTAAACACGAGATTGAAGTTATACAACTTTAGAACACTTTCCCACCAGGAGACTCGAACCCTAGCCAGCACAGAAGCCTTCCAGCAACTAGCATAACAGGTACGCCTTTAACCCACTGCACCACCGCTCAGACCCTTAAAAGAGATTGTAATTTCGGAGTATTTATACACACCAAAGACCACCATCTCTCAAGAGCACTAGAGCAAGTGAGGGGTCATTTTTACGTTTTTCATCAAGTCCCTGTTAATATGGGAGAACACTGTGTCTATGCTTGATGCACAACTCTCCTAAACACGACAGTGAAGTTATACAACTTTAGAACACTTTCCCACCAGGAGACTCGAACCCTAGCCAGCACAGAAGCCTTCCAGCAACTTTCATAACAGGTACGCCTTTAACCCACTGCACCACCGCTCAGACCCTTAAAAGAGATGGTAATTTCGCCAAAGACCACCATCTCCCAAGGGCACTAGAGCAAGTGAGGGGTCATTTTTACGTTTTTCATCAAGTCATTGTTAATATGGGAGAACACTGTGTCTATGCTTGATGCATAACTCTCCTAAACACGAGAGTGAAGTTATACAACTTTAGAACACTTTCCCACCAGGAGTCTCGAACCCTAGCCAGCACAGAAGCCTTCCAGCAACTGGCATAACAGGTACGCCTTTAACTCACTGCACCACCGCTCAGACCCTTAAAAGTGATTTTAATTTCAGAGTATTTATACACACCAAAGAGCACCATATCCCAAGAGCATTAGAGCAAGTGAGGGGTCATTTTTACGTTTTTCATCAAGTCCCGTGTTAATATGGGAGAACACTGTGTTTATGCTTGATGCACAACTCTCCTAAACACGAGAGTGAAGTTATGCAACTTTAGAACACTTTCCCAAAAGGAGACTCGAACCCTAGCCAGCACAGAAGCCTTCCAGCAACTGGCATAACAGGAACGCCTTTAACCCACTGCACCACTGCTCAGACCCTTAAAAGAGATGGTAATTTCAGAGTATTTATACACACCAAAGAGCACCATCTCCCAAGAGCACTAGAGCAAGTGAGGGGTCATTTTTACGTTTTTCATCAAGTCCCTTGTTAATATGGGAGAGCACTGTGTTTATGCTTGATGCACAACTCTCCTAAACACGAGAGTGAAGTTATACAACTTTAGAACACTTTCCCAACAGGAGACGCGAACCCTAGCCAGCACAGAAGCCTTCCAGCAACTGGCATAACAGGTACGCCTTTAACCCACTGCACCACCGCTCAGACCCTTAAAAGAGACAATAATTTCGGAGTATTTATACACACCAAAATCCACCATCTCCCAAGAGCACTAGAGCAAGTGAGGGGTCATTTTTACATTTTTCATCAAGTCCCTGTTAATATGGGAGAACACTGTGTCTAAGCTTGATGCACAACTCTCCTAAACACGACAGTGAAGTTATACAACTTAAGAACACTTTCCCACCAGGAGTCTCGAACCCTAGCCAGCACAGAAGCCTTCCAGCAACTGGCATAACAGGTACGCCTTTAACTCACTGCACCACCGCTCAGACCCTTAAAAGTGATTTTAATTTCAGAGTATTTATACACACCAAAGAGCACCATCTCCCAAGAGCACTAGAGCAAGTGAGGGGTCATTTTTACGTTTTTCATCAAGTCCCTTGTTAATATGCGAGAACACTGTGTTTATGCTTGATGCACAACTCTCCTAAACACGAGAGTGAAGTTATGCAACTTTAGAACACTTTCCCACCAGGAGACTTGAACCCTAGCCAGCACAGAAGCCTTCCAGCAACTGGCATAACAGGTACGCCTTTAACCCACTGCACCACCGCTCAGACCCTTAAAAGAGATGGTAATTTCAGAGTATTTATACATGCCAAAGAGCACCATCTCCCAAGAGCACTAGAGCAAGTGAGGGGTCATTTTTACGTTTTTCATCAAGTCCCTTGTTAATATGGGAGAGCACTGTGTTTATGCTTGATGCACAACTCTCCTAAACACGAGAGTGAAGTTATACAACTTTAGAACACTTTTCCACCAGGAGACTCGAACCCTAGCCAGCACAGAAGCCTTCCAGCAACTGGCATAACAGGTACGCCTTTAACCCACTGCACCACCGCTCAGACACTTAAAAGAGATGGTAATTTCGGAGTACTTATACACACCAAAGACCACCATCTCCCAAGAACACTAGACCAAGTGAGGGGTCATTTTTACGTTTTTATTCAAGTCCCTGTTAATATGGGAGAACACTGTGTCTATGCTTGATGCACAACTCTCGTAAACACGAGAGTGAAGTTATACAACTTTAGAACACTTTCCCACCAGGAGACTCGATCCCTAGCCAGCACAGAAGCCTTCCAGCAACTAGCATAACAGGTACGCCTTTAACCCACTGCACCACCGCTCAGACCCCTAAAAGAGATTGTAATATCGGAGTATTTATTCACACCAAAGACCACCATCTCTCAAGAGCACTAGAGCAAGTTAGGGTTCATTTTTACGTTTTTCATCAAGTCCCTGTTAATATGGGAGAACACTGTGTCTATGCTTGATGCACAACTCTCCTGAACACGAGAGTGAAGTTATACAACTTTAGAACACTTTCCCACCAGGAGACTCGAACCCTAGCCAGCACAGAAGCCTTCCAGCAACTTTCATAAAAGGTACGCCCTTAACCCACTGCACCACCGCTCAGACCCTTAAAAGAGATGGTAATTTTGCCAAAGACCACCATCTCCCAAGGGCACTAGAGCAAGTGAGGGGTCCTTTTTACGTTTTTCATCAAGTCATTGTTAATATGGGAGAACACTGTGTCTATGCTTGATGCACAACTCTCCTAAACACGAGAGTGAAGTTATACTACAACTTTAGAACACTTTCCCGCCAGGAGACTCGAACCCTAGCCAGCACAGAAGCCTTCCAGCAACTGGCATAACAGGTACGCCTTTAACCCACTGCACCACTGCTCAGACCCTTAAAAGAGACAATAATTTCGGAGTATTTATACACACCAAAGACCACCATCTCCCAAGAGCACTAGAGCAAGTGAGGGGTAATTTTTACGTTTTTCATCAAGTCCCTGTTAATATGGGAGAACACTGTGTCTAAGCTTGATGCACAACTCTCCTAAACACGACAGTGAAGTTATACAACTTAAGAACACTTTCCCCCCAGGAGTCTCGAACCCTAGCCAGCACAGAAGCCTTCCAGCAACTGGCATAACAGGTACGCCTTTAACTCACTGCACCACCGCTCAGACCCTTAAAAGTGATTTTAATTTCAGAGTATTTATACACACCAAAGACCACCATCTCCCAAGAGCACTAGAGCAAGTGAGGGGTCATTTTTACGTTTTTCATCAAGTCCCTGTTAATATGGAAGAACACTGTGTCTATGCTTGATGCACAACTCTCCTAAACACGAGAGTGAAGTTATACAACTTTAGAACACTTTCCCACTAGGAGACTCGAACCCTAGCCAGCACAGAAGCCTTCCAGCAACTGGCATAACAGGTACGCATTTAACCCACTGCACCAAAGCTCAGACCCTTAAAAGAGATGGTAATTTCGGAGTATTTATACACTCCAAAGACTACCATCTCCCAAGAGCACTAGAGCAAGTGAGGGGTCATTTTTACGTTTTTCATCAAGTCCCTGTTAATATGAGAGAACACTGTGTCTGTGCTTGATGCACAACTCTCCTAAACACGAGAGTGAAGTTATACAACTTTAGAACACTTTCCCAACAGGAGACTCTAACCCAAACCAGCACAGAAGCCTTCCAGCAAATGGCATAACAGGTACGCCTTTAACTCACTGCACCACCGCTTAGACCCTTAAAAGTGATTTTAGTTTCAGAGCATTTATACACACCAAAGAGCACCATCTCCAAAAAGCATTAGAGCAAGTGAGGGGTCATTTTTACGTTTTTCATCAAGTCCCTTGTTAATATGCGAGAACACTGTGTTTATGCTTGATGCACAACTCTCCTAAACACGAGAGTGAAGTTATGCAACTTTAGAACACTTTCCCACCAGGAGACTCGAACCCTAGCCAGCACAGAAGCCTTCCAGCAACTGGCATAACAGGTACGCCTTTAACCCACTGCACCACCGCTCAGACCCTTAAAAGAGATGGTAATTTCAGAGTATTTATACATGCCAAAGAGCACCATCTCCCAAGAGCACTAGAGCAAGTGAGGGGTCATTTTTACGTTTTTCATCAAGTCCCTTGTTAATATGGGAGAGCACTGTGTTTATGCTTGATGCACAACTCTCCTAAACACGAGAGTGAAGTTATACAACTTTAGAACACTTTTCCACCAGGAGACTCGAACCCTAGCCAGCACAGAAGCCTTCCAGCAACTGGCATAACAGGTACGCCTTTAACCCACTGCACCACCGCTCAGACACTTAAAAGAGATGGTAATTTCGGGATATTTATACACACCAAAGACCACCATCTCCCAAGAGCACTAGAGCAAGTGAGGGGTCATTTTTACGTTTTTCATCAAGTCCCTGTTAATATGGGAGAACACTGTGTCTATGCTTGATGCACAACTCTCGTAAACACGAGAGTGAAGTTATACAACTTTAGAACACTTTCCCACCAGGAGACTCGATCCCTAGCCAGCACAGAAGCCTTCCAGCAACTAGCATAACAGGTACGCCTTTAACCCACTGCACCACCGCTCAGACCCCTAAAAGAGATTGTAATATCGGAGTATTTATTCACACCAAAGACCACCATCTCTCAAGAGCACTAGAGCAAGTTAGGGTTCATTTTTACGTTTTTCATCAAGTCCCTGTTAATATGGGAGAACACTGTGTCTATGCTTGATGCACAACTCTCCTGAACACGAGAGTGAAGTTATACAACTTTAGAACACTTTCCCACCAGGAGACTCGAACCCTAGCCAGCACAGAAGCCTTCCAGCAACTTTCATAAAAGGTACGCCCTTAACCCACTGCACCACCGCTCAGACCCTTAAAAGAGATGGTAATTTTGCCAAAGACCACCATCTCCCAAGGGCACTAGAGCAAGTGAGGGGTCCTTTTTACGTTTTTCATCAAGTCCCTTGTTAATATGGGAGAACACTGTGTCTATGCTTGATGCACAACTCTCCTAAAC
The DNA here is from genome assembly GCF_040958095.1 of Procambarus clarkii. Taxonomy (NCBI): domain Eukaryota; kingdom Metazoa; phylum Arthropoda; class Malacostraca; order Decapoda; family Cambaridae; genus Procambarus; species Procambarus clarkii. The sequence continues at coordinate 43,419,585 of NC_091162.1, read as the reverse complement.
ACGAGAGTGAAGTTATACAACTTTAGAACACTTTCCCACCAGGAGACTCGAACCCTAGCCAGCACAGAAGCCTTCCAGCAACTGGCATAACAGGTACGCCTTTAACCCACTGCACCACCGCTCAGACCCTTAAAAGAGAATGTAATTTCGGAGTATTTATACACACCAAAGACCACCATCTCCCAAGAGCACTAGAGCAAGTGAGGGGTCATTTTTACGTTTTTCATCAAGTCCCTGTTAATATGGGAGAACACTGTGTCTATGCTTGATGCACAACTCTCCTAAACACGAGAGTGAAGTTATACAACTTAGAACACTTTCCCACCAGGAGACTCGAACCCTAGCCAGCACAGAAGCCTTCCAGCAACTGGCATAACAGGTACGCCTTTAACCCACTGCACCACCGCTCAGACCCTTAAAAGAGATGTTAATTTCAGAGTATTTATACACACCAAAGACCACCATCTCCCAAGAGCACTAGAGCAAGTGAGGGGTCATTTTTACGTTTTTCATCAAGTCCCTGTTAATATGGGAGAACACTGTGTCTATGCTTGATGCACAACTCTCCTAAACACGAGAGTGAAGTTATACAACTTTAGAACACTTTCCCACCAGGAGACTCGAACCCTAGCCAGCACAGAAGCCTTCCAGCAACTGGCATAACAGGTACGCCTTTAACCCACTGCACCACCGCTCAGACCCTTAAAAGAGATGGTAATTTTTGAGTATTTATACACACCAAAGACCACCATCTCCCAAGAGCACTAGAGCAAGTGAGGGGTCATTTTTACGTTTTTCATCAAGTCCCTGTTAATATGGGAGAACACTGTGTCTATGCTTGATGCACAACTCTCCTAAACACGAGAGTGAAGTTATACAACTTTAGAACACTTTCCCACCAGGAGACTCGAACCCTAGCCAGCACAGAAGCCTTCCAGCAACTGGCATAACAGGTACGCCTTTAACTCACTGCACCACCGCTCAGACCCTTAAAAGATGATTTAGTTTCAGAGTATTTATACACACCAAAGAGCACCATCTCCCAAGAGCACTAGAGCAAGTGAGGGGTCATTTTTACGTTTTTCATCAAGTCCCTTGTTAATATGGGAGAACACTGTGTTTATGCTTGATGCACAACTCTCCTAAACACGAGAGTGAAGTTATAGCAACTTTAGAACACTTTCCCACCAGGAGACTCGAACCCAAGCCAGCACAGAAGCCTTCCAGCAACTGGCATAACAGGTACGCCTTTAACCCACTGCAAACCGCTCAGACACTTAAAAGAGATGGTAATTTTGGAGTATTTATACACACCAAAGACCACCATCTCCCAAGAACACTAGAGCAAGTGAGGGGTCATTTTTACGTTTTTAATCAAGTCCCTGTTAATATGGGAGAACACTGTGTCTATGCTTGATGCACAACTCTCGTAAACACGAGAGTGAAGTTATACAACTTTAGAACACTTTCCCACCAGGAGACTCGAACCCTAGCCAGCACAGAAGCCTTCCAGCAACTGGCATAACAGGTACGCCTTTAACCCACTGCACCACCGCTCAGACCCTTAAAAGAGATGGTAATTTTGGAGTATTTATACACACCAAAGAGCACCATCTCCCAAGAGCACTAGAGCAAGTGAGGGGTCATTTATACGTTTTTCATCAAGTCCCTGTTAATATGGGAGAACACTGTGTTTATGCTTGATGCACAACTCTCCTAAACACGAGAGTGAAGTTATACAACTTTAGAACACTTTCCCACCAGGAGACTCGAACCCTAGCCAGCACAGAAGCCTTCCAGCAACTTGCATAACAGGTACGCCTTTAACCCACTGCACCACCGCTCAGACCCTTAAAAGAGATGGTAATTTCGGAGTATTTATACACCCAAAGACCACCATCTCCCAAGAGCACTAGAGCAAGTGAGGGGTCATTTTTACGTTTTTCATCAAGTCCCTGTTAATATGGGAGAACACTGTGTCTATGCTTGATGCACAACTCTCCTAAACACGAGAGTGAAGTTATACAACTTTAGAACACTTTCCCACCAGGAGACTCGAACCCTAGCCAGCACAGAAGCCTTCCAGCAACTGGCATAACAGGTACGCCTTTAACCCACTGCACCACCGCTCAGACCCTTAAAAGAGATGGTAATTTCGGAGTATTTATATACACCAAAGACCACCATCTCCCAAGAGCACTAGAGCAAGTGAGGGGTCATTTTTACGTTTTTCATCAAGTCCCTGTTAATATGGGAGAACACTGTGTCTATGCTTGATGCACAACTCTCCTAAACACGAGAGTGAAGTTATACAACTTTAGAACACTTTCCCACCAGGAGACTCGAACCCTAGCCAGCACAGAAGCCTTCCAGCAACTGGCATAACAGGTACGCCTTTAACCCACTGCACCACCGCTCAGACCCTTAAAAGAGATGGTAATTTCGGAGTATTTATACACACCAAAGACCACCATCTCCCAAGAGCACTAGAGCAAGTGAGGGGTCATTTTTACGTTTTTCATCAAGTCCCTGTTAATATGGGAGAACACTGTGTCTATGCTTGATGCACAACTCTCCTAAACACGAGAGTGAAGTTATACAACTTTAGAACACTTTCCCACCAGGAGACTCGAACCCTAGCCAGCACAGAAGCCTTCCAGCAACTGGCATAACAGGTACGCCTTTAACCCACTGCACCACCGCTCAGACCCTTAAAAGAGATGGTAATTTCGGAGTATTTATACACACCAAAGACCACCATCTCCCAAGAGCACTAGAGCAAGTGAGGGGTCATTTTTACGTTTTTCATCAAGTCCCTGTTAATATGGGAGAACACTGTGTCTATGCTTGATGCACAACTCTCCTAAACACGAGAGTGAAGTTATACAACTTTAGAACACTTTCCCACCAGGAGACTCGAACCCTAGCCAGCACAGAAGCCTTCCAGCAACTGGCATAACAGGTACGCCTTTAACCCACTGCACCACCGCTCAGACCCTTAAAAGAGATGGTAATTTTTGAGTATTTATACACACCAAAGACCACCATCTCCCAAGAGCACTAGAGCAAGTGAGGGGTCATTTTTACGTTTTTCATCAAGTCCCTGTTAATATGGGAGAACACTGTGTCTATGCTTGATGCACAACTCTCCTAAACACGAGAGTGAAGTTATACAACTTTAGAACACTTTCCCACCAGGAGACTCGAACCCTAGCCAGCACAGAAGCCTTCCAGCAACTGGCATAACAGGTACGCCTTTAACCCACTGCACCACCGCTCAGACCCTTAAAAGAGATGGTAATTTCAGAGTATTTATACACACCAAAGACCACCATCTCCCAGAGGCACTAGAGCAAGTGAGGGGTCATTTTTACGTTTTTCATCAAGTCCCTTGTTAATATGGGAGAACACTGTGTCTATGCTTGATGCACAACTCTCCTAAACACGAGAGTGAAGTTATACAACTTTAGAACACTTTCCCACCAGGAGACTCGAACCCTAGCCAGCACAGAAGCCTTCCAGCAACTGGCATAACAGGTACGCCTTTAACCCACTGCACCACCGCTCAGACCCTTAAAAGAGATGGTAATTTCAGGAGTATTTATACACACCAAAGAGCACCATCTCCCAAGAGCACTAGAGCAAGTGAGGGTCATTTTTACGTTTTTCATCAAGTCCCTTGTTAATATGGGAGAAGCACTGTGTCTATGCTTGATGCACAACTCTCCTAAACACGAGAGTGAAGTTATACAACTTTAGAACACTTTCCCACCAGGAGACTCGAACCCTAGCCAGCACAGAAGCCTTCCAGCAACTGGCATAACAGGTACGCCTTTAACCCACTGCACCACCGCTCAGACCCTTAAAAGAGATGGTAATTTCAGAGTATTTATACACACCAAAGAGCACCATCTCCCAAGAGCACTAGAGCAAGTGAGGGGTCATTTTTACGTTTTTCATCAAGTCCCTTGTTAATATGGGAGAACACTGTGTCTATGCTTGATGCACAACTCTCCTAAACACGAGAGTGAAGTTATACAACTTTAGAACACTTTCCCACCAGGAGACTCGAACCCTAGCCAGCACAGAAGCCTTCCAGCAACTGGCATAACAGGTACGCCTTTAACCCACTGCACCACCGCTCAGACCCTTAAAAGAGATGGTAATTTCGGAGTATTTATACACCAAAGACCACCATCTCCCAAGAACACTAGAGCAAGTGAGGGGTCATTTTTACATTTTTAATCAAGTCCCTGTTAATATGGGAGAACACTGTGTCTATGCTTGATGCACAACTCTCCTAAACACGAGAGTGAAGTTATACAACTTTAGAACACTTTCCCACCAGGAGACTCGAACCCTAGCCAGCACAGAAGCCTTCCAGCAACTGGCATAACAGGTACGCCTTTAACCCACTGCACCACCGCTCAGACCCTTAAAAGAGATGGTAATTTCGGAGTATTTATACACACCAAGACCACCAATCTCCCAAGGGCACTAGAGCAAGTGAGGGGTCCTTTTTACGTTTTTCATCAAGTCATTGTTAATATGGGAGAACACTGTGTCTATGCTTGATGCACAACTCTCCTAAACACGAGAGTGAAGTTATACTACAACTTTAGAACACTTTCCCACCAGGAGACTCGAACCCTAGCCAGCACAGAAGCCTTCCAGCAACTGGCATAACAGGTACGCCTTTAACCCACTACACCACCGCTCAGACCCTTAAAAGAGATGGTAATTTCGCCAAAGACCACCAACTCCCAAGGGCACTAGAGCAAGTGAGGGGTCCTTTTTACGTTTTTCATCAAGTCATTGTTAATATGGGAGAACACTGTGTCTATGCTTGATGCACAACTCTCCTAAACACGAGAGTGAAGTTATACTACAACTTTAGAACACTTTCCCACCAGGAGACTCGAACCCTAGCCAGCACAGAAGCCTTCCAGCAACTGGCATAACAGGTACGCCTTTAACCCACTACACCACCGCTCAGACCCTTAAAAGAGATGGTAATTTCGGAGTATTTATACACACCAAAGACCACCACTCCCAAGGAGCACTAGAGCAAGTGAGGGGTCCTTTTTACGTTTTTCATCAAGTCCATTGTTAATATGGGAGAACACTGTGTCTATGCTTGATGCACAACTCTCCTAAACACGAGAGTGAAGTTATACTACAACTTTAGAACACTTTCCCACCAGGAGACTCGAACCCTAGCCAGCACAGAAGCCTTCCAGCAACTTGCATAACAGGTACGCCTTTAACCCACTGCACCACCGCTCAGACCCTTAAAAGAGATGGTAATTTCGGAGTATTTATACACACCAAAGATCACCATCTCCCAAGAGCACTAGAGCAAGTGAGGGGTCATTTTTACGTTTTTCATCAAGTCCCTGTTAATATGGAAGAACACTGTGTCTATGCTTGATGCACAACATCTCCTAAACACGAGAGTGAAGTTATACAACTTTAGAACACTTTCCCACCAGGAGACTCGAACCCTAGCCAGCACAGAAGCCTTCCAGCAACTGGCATAACAGGTATGCCTTTAACCCACTGCACCACAGCTCAGATCCTTAAAAGAGATGGTAATTTCGGAGTATTTATACACACTAAAGAGCACCATCTCCCAAGAGCACTAGAGCAAGTGAGGGGTCATTTATACGTTTTTCATCAAGTCCCTGTTAATATGGGAGAACACTGTGTCTATGCTTGATGCACAACTCTCCTAAACACGAGAGTGAAGTTATACAACTTTAGAACACTTTCCCACCAGGAGACTCGAACCCTAGCCAGCACAGAAGCCTTCCAGCAACTTTCATAACAGGTACTCCTTTAACCCACTACACCACCGCTCAGACCCTTAAAAGAGATGGTAATTTCGCCAAAGACCACCATCTCCCAGGGGCACTAGAGCAAGTGAGGGGTCCTTTTTACGTTTTTCATCAAGTCATTGTTAATATGGGAGAACACTGTGTCTATGCTTGATGCACAACTCTCCTAAACACGAGAGTGAAGTTATACTACAACTTTAGAACACTTTCCCACCAGGAGACTCGAACGCTAGCCAGCACAGAAGCTTTCCAGCAACTGGCATAACAGGTACGCCTTTAACCCACTGCACTGCCGCTCAGACCCTTAAAAGAGACAATAATTTCGGAGTATTTATACACACCAAGGACCACCATCTCCCAAGAGCACTAGAGCAAGTGAGGGGTCATTTTTACGTTTTTCATCAAGTCCCTGTTAATATGGGAGAACACTGTGTCTAAGCTTGATGCACAACTCTCCTAAACACGAGAGTGAAGTTATACAACTTAAGAACACTTTCCCACCAGGAGTCTCGAACCCTAGCCAGCACAGAAGCCTTCCAGCAACTGGCATAACAGGTACGCCTTTAACTCACTGTACCACCGCTCAGACCCTTAAAAGTGATTTTAATTTCAGAGTATTTATACACACCAAAGAGCACCATCTCCCAAGAGCACTAGAGCAAGTGAGGGGTCATTTTTACGTTTTTCATCAAGTCCCTTGTTAATATGCGGGAACACTGTGTTTATGCTTGATGCACAACTCTCCTAAACACGAGAGTGAAGTTATGCAACTTTAGAACACTTTCCCACCAGGAGACTCGAACCCTAGCCAGCACAGAAGCCTTCCAGCAACTGGCATAACAGGTACGCCTTTAACCCACTGCACCACCGCTCAGACCCTTAAAAGAGATGGTAATTTCAGAGTATTTATACACGCCAAAGAGCACCATCTCCCAAGAGCACTAGAGCAAGTGAGGGGTCATTTTTACGTTTTTCATCAAGTCCCTTGTTAATATGGGAGAGCACTGTGTTTATGCTTGATGCACAACTCTCCTAAACACGAGAGTGAAGTTATACAACTTTAGAACACTTTCCCACCAGGAGACTCGAACCCTAGCCAGCACAGAAGCCTTCCAGCAACTGGCATAACAGGTACGCCTTTAACCCACTGCACCACCGCTCAGACACTTAAAAGAGATGGTAATTTCGGAGTACTTATACACACCAAAGACCACCATCTCCCAAGAACACTAGACCAAGTGAGGGGTCATTTTTACGTTTTTAATCAAGTCCCTGTTAATATGGGAGAACACTGTGTCTATGCTTGATGCACAACTCTCGTAAACAGGAGAGTGAAGTTATACAACTTTAGAACACTTTCCCACCAGGAGACTCGAACCCTAGCCAGCACAGAAGCCTTTCAGCAACTTTCATAACAGGTACGCCTTTAACCCACTGCACCACCGCTCAGACCCTTAAAAGAGATGGTAATTTCGCCAAAGACCACCAACTCCCAAGGGCACTAGAGCAAGTGAGGGGTCCTTTTTACGTTTTTCATCAAGTCATTGTTAATATGGGAGAACACTGTGTCTATGCTTGATGCACAACTCTCCTAAACACGAGAGTGAAGTTATACTACAACTTTAGAACACTTTCCCACCAGGAGACTCGAACCCTAGCCAGCACAGAAGCCTTCCAGCAACTGGCATAACAGGTACGCCTTTAACCCACTACACCACCGCTCAGACCCTTAAAAGAGATGGTAATTTCGCCAAAGACCACCAACTCCCAAGGGCACTAGAGCAAGTGAGGGGTCCTTTTTACGTTTTTCATCAAGTCATTGTTAATATGGGAGAACACTGTGTCTATGCTTGATGCACAACTCTCCTAAACACGAGAGTGAAGTTATACTACAACTTTAGAACACTTTCCCACCAGGAGACTCGAACCCTAGCCAGCACAGAAGCCTTCCAGCAACTGGCATAACAGGTACGCCTTGAACCCACTACACCACCGCTCAGACCCTTAAAAGAGATGGTAATTTCGCCAAAGACCACCAACTCCCAAGGGCACTAGAGCAAGTGAGGGGTCCTTTTTACGTTTTTCATCAAGTCATTGTTAATATGGGAGAACACTGTGTCTATGCTTGATGCACAACTCTCCTAAACACGAGAGTGAAGTTATACTACAACTTTAGAACACTTTCCCACCAGGAGACTCGAACCCTAGCCAGCACAGAAGCCTTCCAGCAACTGGCATAACAGGTACGCCTTTAACCCACTACACCACCGCTCAGACCCTTAAAAGAGATGGTAATTTCGCCAAAGACCACCAACTCCCAAGGGCACTAGAGCAAGTGAGGGGTCCTTTTTACGTTTTTCATCAAGTCATTGTTAATATGGGAGAACACTGTGTCTATGCTTGATGCACAACTCTCCTAAACACGAGAGTGAAGTTATACTACAACTTTAGAACACTTTCCCACCAGGAGACTCGAACCCTAGCCAGCACAGAAGCCTTCCAGCAACTTGCATAACAGGTACGCCTTTAACCCACTGCACCACCGCTCAGACCCTTAAAAAGAGATGGTAATTTCGGAGTATTTATACACACCAAAGATCACCATTTCCCAAGAGCACAAGAGCAAGTGAGGGGTCATTTTTACATTTTTCATCAAGTCCCTGTTAATATGGAAGAACACTGTGTCTATGCTTGATGCACAACACTCCTAAACACGAGAGTGAAGTTATACAATTTTAGAACACTTTCCCACCAGGAGACTCGAACCCTAGCCAGCAAAGAAGCCTTCCAGCAACTGGCATAACAGGTATGCCTTTAACCCACTGCACCACAGCTCAGATCCTTAAAAGAGATGGTAATTTCGGAGTATTTATACACACTAAAGACCACCATCTCCCAAGAGCACTAGAGCAAGGAAGGGGTCATTTTTACGTTTTTCATCAAGTCCCTGTTAATATGGGAGAACACTGCGTCTGTACTTGATGGACAACTCTCCTAAACACGAGAGTGAAGTTATACAACTTTAGAACACTTTCCCACCAGGAGACTCAAACCCTAGCCAGCACAGAAGCCTTCCAGCAACTTTCATAACAGGTACTCCTTTAACCCTCTACACCACCGCTCAGACCCTTAAAAGAGATGGTAATTTCGCCAAAGACCACCATCTCCCAGGGGCACTAGAGCAAGTGAGGGGTCCTTTTTACGTTTTTCATCAAGTCATTGTTAATATGGGAGAACACTGTGTCTATGCTTGATGCACAACTCTCCTAAACACGAGAGTGAAGTTATACTACAACTTTAGAACACTTTCCCACCAGGAGACTCGAACGCTAGCCAGCACAGAAGCTTTCCAGCAACTGGCATAACAGGTACGCCTTTAACCCACTGCACTGCCGCTCAGACCCTTAAAAGAGACAATAATTTCGGAGTATTTATACACACCAAAGACCACCATCTCCCAAGAGCACTAGAGCAAGTGAGGGGTCATTTTTACGTTTTTCATCAAGTCCCTGTTAATATGGGAGAACACTGTGTCTAAGCTTGATGCACAACTCTCCTAAACACGAGAGTGAAGTTATACAACTTAAGAACACTTTCCCACCAGGAGTCTCGAACCCTAGCCAGCACAGAAGCCTTCCAGCAACTGGCATAACAGGTACGCCTTTAACTCACTGCACCACCGCTCAGACCCTTAAAAGTGATTTTAATTTCAGAGTATTTATACACACCAAAGAGCACCATCTCCCAAGAGCACTAGAGCAAGTGAGGGGTCATTTTTACGTTTTTCATCAAGTCCCTTGTTAATATGCAGGAAGACTGTGTTTATGCTTGATGCACAACTCTCCTAAACACGAGAGTGAAGTTATGCAACTTTAGAACACTTTCCCACCAGGAGACTCGAACCCTAGCCAGCACAGAAGCCTTCCAGCAACTGGCATAACAGGTACGCCTTTAACCCACTGCACCACCGCTCAGACCCTTAAAAGAGATGGTAATTTCAGAGTATTTATACACGCCAAAGAGCACCATCTCCCAAGAGCACTAGAGCAAGTGAGGGGTCATTTTTACGTTTTTCATCAAGTCCCTTGTTAATATGGGAGAGCACTGTGTTTATGCTTGATGCACAACTCTCCTAAACACGAGAGTGAAGTTATACTACAACTTTAGAACACTTTCCCACCAGGAGACTCGAACCCTAGCCAGCACAGAAGCCTTCCAGCAACTGGCATAACAGGTACGCCTTTAACCCACTGCACCACCGCTCAGACACTTAAAAGAGATGGTAATTTCGGAGTACTTATACACACCAAAGACCACCATCTCCCAAGAACACTAGACCAAGTGAGGGGTCATTTTTACGTTTTTAATCAAGTCCCTGTTAATATGGGAGAACACTGTGTCTATGCTTGATGCGCAACTCTCGTAAACACGAGAGTGAAGTTATACAACTTTAGAACACTTTCCCCCCAGGAGACTCGAACCCTTGCCAGCACAGAAGCCTTTCAGCAACTTTCATAACAGGTACGCCTTTAACCCACTGCACCACCGCTCAGACCCTTAAAAGAGATGGTAATTTCGCCAAAGACCACCATCTCCCAAGGGCACTAGAGCAAGTGAGGGGTACTTTTTACGTTTTTCATCAAGTCATTGTTAATATGGGAGAACACTGTGTCTATGCTTGATGCACAACTCTCCTAAACACGAGAGTGAAGTTATACTACAACTTTAGAACACTTTCCCACCAGGAGACTCGAACCTTAGCCAGCACAGAAGCCTTCCAGCAACTGGCATAACAGGTACGCCTTTAACCCACTGCACCACCGCTCAGACCCTTAAAAGAGATGGTAATTTCGCCAAAGACCACCATCTCCCAAGGGCACTAGAGCAAGTGAGGGGTCCTTTTTACGTTTTTCATCAAGTCATTGTTAATATGGGAGAACACTGTGTCTATGCTTGATGCATAACTCTCCTAAACACGAGAGTGAAGTTATACTACAAATTTAGAACACTTTCCCACCAGGAGACTCGAACCCTAGCCAGCACAGAAGCCTTCCAGCAACTGGCATAACAGGTACGCCTTTAACCCACTGCACCACCGCTCAGACCCTTAAAAGAGATGATAATTTCGGAGTATTTATACACACCAAAGAGCACCATCTCCCAAGAGCACTAGATCAAGTGAGGGGTCATTTATATACGTTTTTCATCAAGTACCTGTTAATATAGGAGAACACTGTGTCTATGCTTGATGCACAACTCTCCTAAACACGAGAGTGAAGTTATACAACTTTAAAACACTTTCCCCCCAGGAGACTCGAAGCCTAGCCAGCACAGAAGCCTTCCAGCAACTGGCATAACAGGTACGCCTTTAACCCACTGCACCACCGCTCAGACCATTAAAAGAGATGGTAATTTCGGAGTATTTATACACATCAAAGACCACCATCTCTCAAGAACACTAGACCAAGTGAGGGGTCATTTTTACGTTTTTAATCAAGTCCCTGTTAATATGGGAGAACACTGTGTCTATGCTTGATGCACAACTCTCGTAAACACGAGAGTGAAGTTATACAACTTTAGAACACTTTCCCACCAGGAGACTCGAACCCTAGCCAGCACAGAAGCCATTCAGCAACTTTCTTAACAGGTACGCCTTTAACCCACTGCACCACCGCTCAGACCCTTAAAAGAGATGGTAATTTCGCAAAAGACCACCTTCTCCCAAGGGCACTAGAGCAAGTGAGGGGTACTTTTTACGTTTTTCATCAAGTCATTGTTAATATGGGAGAACACTGTGTCTATGCTTGATGCATAACTCTCCTAAACACGAGAGTGAAGTTATACTACAACTTTAGAACACTATCCCACCAGGAGACTCGAACCCTAGCCAGCACAGAAGCCTTCAAACAACTGGCATAACAGGTACGCCTTTAACCCACTGCACCACTGCTAAGACCCTTAAAAGAGATGGTAATTTCGGAGTATTTATATACACCAAAGACCACCATCTCCCAAGAGCACTAGAGCAAGTGACGGGTCATTTTTACGTTTTTCATCAAGTCCCTGTTAATATGGGAGAACACTGTGTCTATGCTTGATGCACAACTCTCCTAAACACGAGAGTGAAGTTATACAACTTTAGAACACTTTCCCACCAGGAGACTCGAACCCTAGCCAGCACAGAAGCCAAGTGATTTAATTCCAGCAACTTGCATAACAGGTACGCCTTTAACCCACTGCACCACCGCTCAGACCCTTAAAAAGAGATGGTAATTTCGGAGTATTTATACACACCAAAGACCACCATTTCCCAAGAGCACTAGAGCAAGTGAGGAGTCATTTTTACGTTTTTCATCAAGTCCCTGTTAATATGGAAGAACACTGTGTCTATGCTTGATGCACAACACTCCTAAACACGAGAGTGAAGTTATACAATTTTAGAACACTTTCCCACCAGGAGACTCGAACCCTAGCCAGCAAAGAAGCCTTCCAGCAACTGGCATAACAGGTATGCCTTTAACCCACTGCACCACAGCTCAGATCCTTAAAAGAGATGGTAATTTCGGAGTTTTTATACACACTAAAGACCACCATCTCCCAAGAGCACTAGAGCAAGTGAGGGGTCATTTTTACGTTTTTCATCAAGTCCCTGTTAATATGGGAGAACACTGTGTCTGTACTTGATGCACAACTCTCCTAAACACGAGTGAAGTTATACAACTTTAGAACACTTTCCCAACAGGACACGCGAACCCTAGCCAGCACAGAAGCCTTCCAGCAACTGGCATAACAGGTACGCCTTTAACCCACTGCACCACCGCTCAGACCCTTAAAAGAGATGGTAATTTCGGAGTATTTATACACACCAAAGAGCACCATCTCCCAAGAGCACTAGATCAAGTGAGGGGTCATTTATATACGTTTTTCATCAAGTACCTGTTAATATAGGAGAACACTCCCAGCAAACACAAATCATCTACACAACGTTCGCCTATCTCTTGCCATAGGTGTGGGAATGATTTGCATTGAGAATGGTGCAGGAAAGCCTTTGAGAAACTTTTACTCAAAAAATCCAAACACAAAGGTTTAATTATAAATTGTTTTTCTACAATTATTTTCTTCCAAATGTAAAACAAATAGTTTTTACATGTTTAAATATAAAATTTATGGTGTTTTTTTGTAAAATTCATTAATAAATTGTGAATGATATATATTGGCTGAGTGAAACCTTTAAAATCCATTTAGTTATAATTTGAACAGAAAAAAGTATTTTTCCAAATTTTCTAAAAATTGCTCTTTTTAACACAATTTGACTCCTTATACATTCCACTAAACACTATATCATGTTTAAATATATAATTTATGTATTATTCTCTAAAATAATTTATATAAATTATATAAGTTGCTGGAAAGTGGTGTTAAAGATTATGAAAACATTTTGTTGTGTTAATATGTTCTTATTAACTATGTCTCAAGTTCACAGTTTATCAAACAAGAATATTAACATTCGTCAACTCTTAAAATCTTATATGTTATCTTGCTGGTGCAAAAAAGGGTGAATCTTTAGGAACAGCTATAGTATCTATATATCACAAATGGTGTTTTCCCTAACTCAAACAATGTAGGGTTTATTATTCTACACATATTTCTAATGACTCTTAGATGTTTACATTCTCTGAAGTATAATTGTGAAGGCTGTGTCCATCACTCTCAACACAGATTCTTAAACTCGTCTCTGCAGGTTCAACTATATAATTAGTTTCCATTTTGAATTTCCATGGACATTTGTATCCAAAATGAAACCAATGTGGTTTCCTTCAGCGCCTTCAGCCAGCACATTTGCTCATTCATTTCCACAGATTCCAACAAGGTAGGGGATTTACAGAAATTTGTATATTCATATTGTTGTTATTAAAAATATGAATGCAGTTCAATATGATAAGACAAATACATGAGTTTATGATAAATTCGTTTTCTGTGATATACCATTGATATGCTCTTTTTTTCTTTAAACGGCAGACTAAACTAAAGTGCTCACATCAACAGATTTGATGTATAAATGGTCAACGCTCAACAGAGTTAGTATAAATGTATTAGTATAAATCTTACTTGTCTCATTGTTAATTCACATTCAATGTCAACTTGTGGTTGCATTGTACAAGGCCAACACAGATGATCGAAGGAAACTAACTCTGCTCTAGTTCCATGAAGTTGCTGTTTGGTCTTTACTCAATGCATTGTACATGCATTGTACAAGGCCAACACAGATGATCGAAGGAAACTAACTCTGCTCTAGTTCCATGAAGTTGCTATTTGGTCTTTATTGAAATTTGACAAGGCAGAGTGGCCTGCAACAACTACACCATCTCCACATCTAGCTCATGCTCCAGACATAAATCATGACACTGGTCCTGTGTATCCTGCTGCTGACCCGTCAACACCTGGCCCGTCGGGTGTGAGGCGCCCTCTCTTCACGTCTACACCTAGTGCTGAAGCTGAATCTGATGAAGATAATTCATATTCCACATTAGTGTTTGAAAACAATAGTGAGAGCGACGATTCAGACAGTAGTTTATTGCCAACCAAGAGACAACAGCGACGTGTTGTTATAGCAGAGACTCGCCTGAACTATAAATTGAAACATGAGCTGGTAAAAATCCCCAAACGTCGCAGGTGTGAAGTGTGTTCAAAGTCGGGTATCAGGAAGGAAACTGGTATAGCGTGCAAGACATGCGATGTTCCACTTTGCGTCATACCTTGTTACACCACTTATCACAGGAAAAGGGTGTATTGGGTGGACAAGAAATAACCACCTACATCAGCTTCACTCCACCTAGGAACATCTGTTGAGCAACTTCAGGAATCAGTACCTGAAGGAGGTGGAGTGGAGATAAAATGCTCAACTTATTTTACTACAATCGTCTTTGCTTTGGTAAGTACACATAATTGTCTTAGATTGTTTCAGTATTGTAGTCTATTTTCTTAGGAATATTTTGATACCTAAATGAGAACTGTAGCACGAAAACTAAAGTAAGTATACATGAAACAAGAGAAACTTTTTTTGTGGGTGTTGCGGGTGTGAGTTGGAGTGTCAAGAGCGGGTTCCGGTTGTGTGTTTTCCGTCATCTCTACAGCTGTGAATTCCAAGGAATTGTATTTGATATGCATATGTCTGTGTAGGGAATTTTATTCCGAACACTATACAAAAAAAACGGTGTGAAACAAGTATAAACTTGAAAAACATGAGCAAAGTAAAAACTTTTGACGCTCACGGGTACAAACACGCGTAAGATTTTATTCGCCGCAAATTTATTTGACGCTGTGTTGGCCAACTCTACCCATGTTCTTATAGAACTTTCTATTGCGAACACATTGCTATAAAAATGAAATACGTAGCTTCAGAAATAATGTCAGGAGAGTTAAATAAGTATAAACATTCAAAGCACTGCATCCCAACAGTGTCGTCCCTGCTGAAATCACGGCTAACGCTTCGCCCAGTTCCCACACTCGTGCGGGTCACCCGATACCATAATTAGACATTGATAGGCATATGTCTGGGTGGGGAATTTTATTGCGAGTTCAGTGATATCAAAATGAGCGCTGTAGGATGACTGTGAGGCTGGCAACAAACGAAAGAGTATGAACATTTACTTCCTGTTTGGGTGTCACGGCGAGTCATCATCGTGTTTATTTACTTCGTGGTGGGATACCAAATGCTTCGGTGACATTTTATGCATATGATCTTGTAGAGAATTTTATTGCCAACGTATTGATACCAAAATGAAAAACGTAGCTTGAGAATTGAGGTTAGGAGCGTGAAAAGATTATAAACTTTTTTGTGTTTACGCTTGAGCGCCCAGAACGCCGCGCGCACTAAAGTGTTAAGCAACTGACATATGTGGAGAGCTAGTATCAAAATTTATATGTTTGTCCTGCACACCGCCCCCCATCCAGTGGGCAGCGGTGGATAGGTTAGGTGGATAGGGGGTTAGGTTGGTAGGTTACATTGAGTTAATTAGGTAGTACTTAGTGTTTATCTGTTATAGATAGGAGCTGCCTGGTATGGGCCAATAGGCTTCTGCAGTTACCTTTGTTTTTATGTTTTTGCCCTGTAACCTAAATGGTTAGAGAGGCACATATATGGGCTTAGGGACTGAACCCCACACTACATTTAGCTAAGCTGGTTACAATCTTGATGATATAGTTACAAAATTCTGTATAAGTCGTCACATTATCAATGGGTTCGAGATCAACCACAATTTCCTGAATAGATATAACAAAGGGGATATTAATAGGGTATTAAAATTGTCAACACAAGATAGAACACGAAACAATGGGTATAAATTGGATAAGTTTAGATTTAGGAAAGACTTGGGTAAATACAGGGTCAGTAACAGGGTTGTTGATTTGTGGAATTTTTCTTAACTTATAAATTTATCTTTATTTATCTTAAACTGGTTGGGAGAGGTACAGTTTTTAACATAATTGGGAAGGTCATTCCACATTCGAGGTCTCTTGATTTGTAAAGCATTTCTAGTTTGACTAAGTCGTACTCTTGGAATATCAAATAGGTATTTGTTTCTGGTGTGGTGCTCATGGGATCTGTTACAACCTTCTAGGAAGCTTTTAAGGTCAGGATTGACATTACAGTGCAGCGTTTTATATATATAAAATACACATGAGAGTATGTGCAGGGACTTAATATCTAACATATTCAGAGATTTGAGTAAGGGGTCCATATATACTGCCCGGTTGCCTGAAATGCTATATGCCTACTATAGTGGCTTTAGGTATTGTATGCACTAGCTCTATCTATAAATCCAACATTATGTTTGTAAATCAACTATGTATGTACTTTCCTGAATAAAATTGACTTTACTGTACACTTATATTCTCTGTGGATTTGTTACCCCTATCGTTTGGGAGAAAAAAAATGACTAATACGTTCGGCGAATGACTTTGACTTCAACTTCACTTTGACTTCGTTCATGTCATCGTATTTTCCGTAATATATAAAGGTTATGACAATGCAATTATATTATTGTGTGCAAATAAGTTTGAAATTTCATGTACCCTAAAAATATTAAAATAAAGAATAAGAATAATTAAATAATTGTTGTAGTAAATTGTCACACGTTCATCATACGCAAACGAACACACAGTTTGGAGCGTCAGTACAAGACCGCCGCCATTTTAAAACACGGCTTCGAATGTAAGTAATGTTTTTCTCGTACTAACACTGTGTTATACAATAGATTTGGTCTTGAATTCACAAATTTAGTTGTTACATCTGACAGAGTATGTTAGACGGTGTAATGCTGGTCCATGTTAACGTATTTGTGGGCTTGGTTGGTTTAAATGTGGAGGCGAGGCCTGGCAGTGCTGGTGTATGTGGAGGCGAGGCGAGGCCTGGCAGTGCTGGTGTATGTGGAGGCGAGGCCTGGCTGTGCTGGTGAGTATGTGGAGGCGAGGCCTGGCAGTGCTGGTGTATGTGGAGGCGAGGCCTGGCAGTGCTGGTGTATGTGGAGGCGAGGCCTGGCTGTGCTAGTGTGTATGTGGAGGCGAGGCCTGGCTGTGCTAGTGTGTATGTGGAGGCGAGGCCTGGCTGTGCTAGTGTGTATGTGGAGGCGAGGCCTGGCTGTGCTAGTGTGTATGTGGAGGCGAGGCCTGGCAGTGCTGGTGTATGTGGAGGCGAGGCCTGGCAGTGCTGGTGTATGTGGAGGCGAGGCCTGGCTGTGCTAGTGTGTATGTGGAGGCGAGGCCTGGCTGTGCTAGTGTGTATGTGGAGGCGAGGCCTGGCTGTGCTAGTGTGTATGTGGAGGCGAGGCCTGGCAGTGCTGGTGTATGTGGAGGCGAGGCCTGGCAGTGCTGGTGTATGTGGAGGCGAGGCCTGGCTGTGCTAGTGTGTATGTGGAGGCGAGGCCTGGCTGTGCTAGTGTGTATGTGGAGGCGAGGCCTGGCTGTGCTAGTGTGTATGTGGAGGCGAGGCCTGGCTGTGCTAGTGTGTATGTGGAGGCGAGGCATGTACAACACTCCCCAATAGGAAGAAAACCCATTGGGTTCTAGGCTAGGTTAGGCTTATCTGTAATAATTGAATTAAGCCTAGCAAAGCCTAGAACCTAGTTCAGTAATTTAAAAAATGTTGTAACTTGAAAAATGCCATTCAATACATTACACAATTTAAATATTTTCAGGCAATCAACACAACCCTCTCATGTTGGCTAACCCTCTCTCATGTTGGTCAATAATTTAATTATTTTTTTATGGAGTAATCTTTGCTGTTGAAATGTAGTCTTTTTGAGACTACATTTCAAATGTAGTGTGTGTGGAGGCGTGTATGTTAGGTATTACCTAATATACACGGTGTAATATATCTATCTGTGTGAAATAGATTAAATCCATTTATTTGATATTCAGCTAATAGTTCTGTATTTTCTACATTCATCCATGTTTTGGTAAGTGCAATAATATGTATTGTTTCATTGCAGATTAGAGATTCAAGATAGTTCTAGATTTCTGAAGTACTGAAACGCGCGCCATACAGGCTTGGTGGATCTAGGTGCAAGGTAAAATTATTTACATTTACTTGTTTTGTATTTATGTTTTGTATTTATATGCATATATGCATTTATATGCATTATTCTATAGAATAATAGATCTCGTAATAATTTTGCAAAAATAGTGGCATTTACTATTTTTAAAAGATTATTAAAAAATTTACTGATATGGTGCATTCGGAAGGGCGAAGAGGGAGAACGGCCTGTTGACATAGCTCGGGTGCAGGGGGGGGGGGTTGTGTAAAAGCCTGGTTTGTGCCTCGGAGAGGCTATGGGATCCAGTAAGTTCAGTAGAACTTCGGTTTCAACCCTTTTACCCTGTTGTAGCTCAGTCGATTAAGGCAGTGTCTGGGATGCTCCCGGACGCAGGTTCGAATCCTCGTCACGGCCCTTGTGGATTTGTTCATTTGATGCATCACGTTATTGTGATCTGTGTGTGTAATTCTTCACTTGCTACAGCAACAGGAATGTGTGTGTATGTATTTGTGTTGTTGAATATGACCGAAAGTGTAAGATTAATGATTCTAACACAAATCGTCTGAATATTTGTTTTTCTTCACTGTCGAGAGTAGTTAAAAAAATTTACTCGAGTTTATTTTCACACTTTATTTATGGTCCTTAAGTCCCTCTCCTTAATGCTGCTGCTGTTTCTCGCATCTTTGCATCGCTTGTATGTTTGGGGGTTTGGCCTCTTGCTATATATTGATTCCATTTGTGTGTGTTTGGGTCTCAGGCCCTCTCGCAATTTCTGTTGAACAAACCCCTTTTCCTAGTTCTGCATCTCTCCTTTGGTACAAATTTTGTTGTGCTTTTATCATATATTTCACAAAACTTGACATACATTTCATTTACTTCATGTCCTATCAGCAAGTGTTTGTCAAATTCTTTAAGGAAAGTTTATCATCCTGATTGCAGATCTCTAGCGATATTATGTCAACTTCTTGTGGATTCGCAATCATTATTTAATTTACCTTTAGGTGTTCTTTCACCAGCACAGCAACACTGTACCTCTCCCAACCAGTTTAAGATAAAAACTAAGTACTAACTAATTAACTCAATGTAACCTACCTTACCCCCAAAATGACAACCCATGTCTTCTATTTTAAACAATGCTGTTTTGTTGACCAAATTGTATTTTTGTTTTTTTCTGCAATGTTTCCCCCCCCCCCCACCACTCTACCACCACATTGAGTTTAGTAGCTCTGTGCACGTCAGGTGCTGTTTAATATACAGACCTACTCCTCCATTTGACCTAGTTTCTCTATCACATCTATATCACTTTGTGCTTTAGCCCTGGTGGAGCTTGGTCCACCAGGGTGTTGTTTGGAGTGGCCCGCAGATCCACATACAGTCTGCATATGATATACAGTCTGTTGATCAATTAAACTACAGTAGTTAGTTTTATTCACCGAATGCACCAATATGTGTTCATTCTTCCCAGATGAAGGAACTAGGTAATATTCATCATCTGAATGCACCATCTGATGCTTTAACACACTCATGATACACGAGAGGTTTAAAAAACTTTTAAAACTTTTAAAACTTTTTGACCTATGTATTTAAAAGCAATTCTAAAGTTAAAAAGTGTAGCATAGGCCCCTCGCAGAATGTTCTTAATATGATCCTCAGGTTATAGTTTTCTATCTAAAACCACCCCTAGATCTCTTTCTTGATCAGAATTCTTTATAGATCTCAGTGGCTCGATCATAGAAACTGCTCTAAATCCTTGTTGGCCTGGATTGTGGAGGTCATTGGTCTCTATAAAACTAGTAATCTGACTCCTGATCACTCTCAAATAATTTTATTATGTGGGATGTTAGTGCAACTGGTCTATAATTCTTTGCCAATGCTTGTGTTGTGTTGTGTTGTTTTGGTAGTGATGTGCAATGTGTTGTTTTGGTAGTGATTCGTCCAGTTCTGGTAGTAGTGCGGTTGTTGTGTAGTGTAGTACTTGTGTGCTTGTTAATGACTTGTATTCCAGTCTTGTGGGTATCTCCTTTCCCCTACGGGCCAACTGCTTTGTTCTTACCTAGCATTTTGCTTTGTTTGGGTATGAATGTTTGTGTGCCGTATATTTTGCAAAATTTGCCATATATCTCATTATTTACTCCTCTGCCTAGCAACAAGTCTGTCTAATTATACTCATTAACTGTTTTTCAAAGTTCCCCATAGTGTCCTTTATTGAAATCGAGTTCATGAACCGTTTCAATGTTCTTATTTTCTTCTAGATTATATCTTAAAGTATATTTAAATGTTATTGTTATTATTGTTATTAAATGTTATTGTGACATTGCATTGCAATTGAGCTATGTTGTTTACCATACCGTTCATTTCGTGAGTATAAGTATAGATGCCACACTTGTGACAGGTAAAACCATGCCTTTTTTGAAAAACAGCACCGTCTGTTGCACGTAAGAGCAACCCACACTATATTATGTTGCGATATTATTTCAATATTTCCGATTGTATTGATAATTTGAATTTTCATAGATTTCAATTTATTTTCATTTCGATTTAATAATTTTGTGTTATTGCATTGAAATTGAGCTGTGTTGTTTACCATACTGTTCATTTCATGAGTATAGTTTATTTTTTTATTTTTTTCATTTCATTTTTTTAGCTGTTCTTATTTTTCAGTGATGGGAATATCAGATCATTTGATGTTCCCAATTTTCTGATGGAAGCATCAGACCATTATAGAATGCATCGGATGAGGTAGTTTGGAATGGTGGGGAGGACGAGAGGGGGGTATGGTGGGGAAGACGAGGGGACAGAGGAGAGGGTAATGGTGGGGAGGACGAGGGGACTGGGGAGTTGGGGATGGTGGGGACAGGGGAATGCTGGGGAGGACAAAGGGACAGGTGAATGGGAGATGGTGGGGGAGGAAGAAGGACAGGGGAGGGGAAAATGGTAAGGAGGACGATGGGACAGGGAAGTGGGAATAGTGGGGATGATGTGGGGACAGGGAAGTGGGAAGGACGAGAGGACTGTGGAATGGGGAATAGCAAAGTGAATTATAATTATATATATTAATTAATTCTTATAAATTTCCAGAAGCCTGTATCAACACCCACACTAATGCAACTGAAAGAGATGTTGAGACAAGTATTGCTGATATGTTGAAGAACGCCCCAAACAAACTAGGTGGAAACAGATACAAGGTAAAGTTTGCCAATTTGCTGTAGTCTAATTCAATTTCTTTTTAGTAATCTTCGAGAACATTTATGCTATGAATAAGATAAAATAATGTAACTGATTTTGATTTATTTACTATTTATTATTTATTTACCGTTATTAGTATAATAGATCTCGTAATAATTTTGCAAAAATAATGGCATTTACTATTTTAAAAAGCTCGGGTGCAGGGGGGGGGGGGGGTTATGTAAAAGCCTGGTTTGTGCCTCGGAGAGGCTATGGGATCCAGTAAGATCGTCCTTCCTTTCCTCCCTAGAATCTGGATGTAGCAGGTGCTCAATTGTCAAAAGTGAAAAATTGGTTTTGTCTTCCGAATGCACCATTTCTGTAAATTTGCTAATAATCTTTTAAAAATAGTAAATGCCATTATTTTTGCAAAATTATTACGAGATCTATTATACTAATAACGGTTTGATAAAATACAGTAGACTGCCTACTGGTTTTACCTGTAATAAGGTTTGATACAGATGATTATGATTATGGTTTTGGCCTCCACCACCCTCCTCTCACCTAACTTGTTCCAACCATGTCTACCACGGTTTTGTCTTCCGAATGCACCATTTCTGTAAATTTGCTAATAATCTTTTAAAAATAGTAAATGCCATTATTTTTGCAAAATTATTACGAGATCTATTATACTAATAACGGTTTGATAAAATACAGTAGACTGCCTACTGGTTTTACCTGTAATAAGGTTTGATACAGATGATTATGATTATGGTTTTGGCCTCCACCACCCTCTCACCTAACTTGTTCCAACCATGTCTACCACGGTTTTGTCTTCCGAATGCACCATTTCTGTAAATTTGCTAATAATCTTTTAAAAATAGTAAATGCCATTATTTTTGCAAAATTATTACGAGATCTATTATACTAATAACGGTTTGATAAAATACAGTAGACTGCCTACTGGTTTTACCTGTAATAAGGTTTGATACAGATGATTATGATTATGGTTTTGGCCTCCACCACCCTCTCACCTAACTTGTTCCAACCATGTCTACCACGGTTTTGTCTTCCGAATGCACCATTTCTGTAAATTTGCTAATAATCTTTTAAAAATAGTAAATGCCATTATTTTTGCAAAATTATTACGAGATCTATTATACTAATAACGGTTTGATAAAATACAGTAGACTGCCTACTGGTTTTACCTGTAATAAGGTTTGATACAGATGATTATGATTATGGTTTTGGCCTCCACCACCCTCCTCTCACCTAACTTGTTCCAACCATGTCTACCACGGTTTTGTCTTCCGAATGCACCATTTCTGTAAATTTGCTAATAATCTTTTAAAAATAGTAAATGCCATTATTTTTGCAAAATTATTACGAGATCTATTATACTAATAACGGTTTGATAAAATACAGTAGACTGCCTACTGGTTTTACCTGTAATAAGGTTTGATACAGATGATTATGATTATGGTTTTGGCCTCCACCACCCTCTCACCTAACTTGTTCCAACCATGTCTACCACGGTTTTGTCTTCCGAATGCACCATTTCTGTAAATTTGCTAATAATCTTTTAAAAATAGTAAATGCCATTATTTTTGCAAAATTATTACGAGATCTATTATACTAATAACGGTTTGATAAAATACAGTAGACTGCCTACTGGTTTTACCTGTAATAAGGTTTGATACAGATGATTATGATTATGGTTTTGGCCTCCACCACCCTCTCACCTAACTTGTTCCAACCATGTCTACCACGGTTTTGTCTTCCGAATGCACCATTTCTGTAAATTTGCTAATAATCTTTTAAAAATAGTAAATGCCATTATTTTTGCAAAATTATTACGAGATCTATTATACTAATAACGGTTTGATAAAATACAGTAGACTGCCTACTGGTTTTACCTGTAATAAGGTTTGATACAGATGATTATGATTATGGTTTTGGCCTCCACCACCCTCTCACCTAACTTGTTCCAACCATGTCTACCACGGTTTTGTCTTCCGAATGCACCATTTCTGTAAATTTGCTAATAATCTTTTAAAAATAGTAAATGCCATTATTTTTGCAAAATTATTACGAGATCTATTATACTAATAACGGTTTGATAAATACAGTAGACTGCCTACTGGTTTTACCTGTAATAAGGTTTGATACAGATGATTATGATTATGGTTTTGGCCTCCACCACCCTCTCACCTAACTTGTTCCAACCATGTCTACCACGGTTTTGTCTTCCGAATGCACCATTTCTGTAAATTTGCTAATAATCTTTTAAAAATAGTAAATGCCATTATTTTTGCAAAATTATTACGAGATCTATTATACTAATAACGGTTTGATAAAATACAGTAGACTGCCTACTGGTTTTACCTGTAA
>NC_091162.1:43373450-43395159 GCF_040958095.1 Procambarus clarkii | reverse complement strand
TCCTAGGCCTTTCCACTCCCAGACACCCCTTGCCCCTCAACTCCAGTGGAAACAACAGAAACTGAGAATGGACAGAAGAGAGTCAGTTTCAAGGTCATGTACTTGTACATAGATGGAATTACAAAACCATGGCTAGTGAACATAGGGAAAGAGCCCAAGAAGTATACCCAGATGTAATTGGACTCACAGAAACAAAACTCTCAGGAATCATAACGAAAGTGGTGTTTCCACATGACTATTGTAATGATCCCAGGCAGCCGAAAAACGAGTCTCCCCTTTGAGAATTATTCTATCAAGCCTGACCTGACTAGGAGGTCGGAGATAAATAGACATGAAGATACATACATGAAATAATTAGGTAAATTCGCTAAACAATTTAAGAATGTGGGCAGTGAATAAGAAAATAGATAAATGACTGGTTATGAGATGTGGATAATTTACTGGGGGTGTGAGGCTCGCTTGAGAGGAGCTTAAGTCACTTGAGTACCAGACATCGTGAGGGGAAGCTGCGCTCCATTTGAGCTCCCGTTGGAAAGAATGTGGGTATTCCTTCAAGAGAAAGGAAGTGTGCAGACGTTCCAGCTGTGGAATCGAGCTGGGAACGTGAGGTCTCAAGTCCTGGACGACAAGGAGAGTTTGTTATGCCGCCCAGAGACATTATCGTAGGCCGTGGGAGCGCCCTGATCAGACTCCGTCAGAGGGAGAGCGCCCTCGACTAGACAATCTGTGGTAAGCACGATTTAAGCCAGTTTATAGTGATTACTTGTAGTTGGTCGTGTGCCCAGCGACAGTAGCGAATGTTTATTGATACGTTAGACATGTTTTGGTAAGGCAGGAAGCCTAAATAAGAGGACGGAGATGAGAGAGACAGCTGGAGGGGACGAGCAGCACGTCCTCTCCCGTCGACCGCCTGAAGCCAACTGACTGGCAGTGGAGGACCCTCCCAGAGAGAGGAGCCGCCCGCCTGGTCAGGCGGAGCATGGACCAGCTTAAACGGGGAAGTCCACTCTCACAGTATGAGAAGATCAGAGATATGTTAGGAGCATAATATTGTGTGGATTATTTCCTTTATGTGTTTAAGGGGAAACATTTTTATTGGCGTGTCAATAGGTTGCAGGTTTGTCTTTGGAAGAAGTTGCTGAGAACTTCGAAGCCAGCGCAGAGGGAGTAGTTGATGAGACTCCAATATAGTGGAAAGTACTGAGCTCTGTGAGAGAGCAGCCATACAGTGAGGAATAGATTCTCAAGCTGTGAGAAGAGGAATAATGGAATGAAGTTTCACAAGCTTTTGTGATACCAGTGGTGAAGCACCATTGTTGATCAAGGACGACTTCATGGTGTAGCAGCCAGGAGAGCTGTGGAGGACCCTGGTAGAAGTGGTGAAGCACCATAGTTGCTCAAGGAAGACTTCATGGTGTAGCAGCCAGGAGAGCTGTGGAGGACCCTGGTAGAAGTGGTGAAGCACCATAGTTGCTCAAGGAAGACTTCATGGTGTAGCAGCCAGGAAGAGCTGCGGAGGAACTTGGTAGATAAACCCGGAAGAACCTGAAGACGTCAGAGTAGTGAGCTTCCAGATGTGGAAGGGAAGTTCTGGTTGATTACTTGTACGGAGTTGGTAGAGTGTTTGGTTGTCATTAGCATGCAAGACGCAGTGAAAGGTGAGTGATTGTTTGTCATTTTTGTGCCAAGGAGTACTTATACTGAAGTATAGAGTTACAGTCGTAGGCTGGATTACCTGCAGAGACATATATATGTGTTCTAGGACTGATAGGGTGATCGATTGATCATTGTTGTGTATCAAGGAACATTTATAAAAATATTTATGTTATTGCAGTCATATGCTGGTTTTCCTTGCACATGTTTGTAGATATATATTCTCTTGCTGATAGTACAACATTGTGTTATAAGACTTGATCTACTTGAGGAGGTTGGTAATATTAGGTGGTGAATCAGGAGATAGGATACCACTTGATAAGCAGATGATAGAGCTCTGATTGTGTTGGAGTGCAACCTGACTGAAATTGTATAGAGTGTAGGATTCATTATTATTATTATTATATGTGTGTATGTATTGTGTATGTGCTTTGTCCAGTAAATGTATTCAAATTTGCTGGTGTTTGCCCTTGTCCTAGTGAGGCTTCCCAGGAAGTAGGAAAGAAGGGGAGAGAGAGAGAGAAAGAACCAAGAACCACAGCTGGGGACAGGGTAGAACGGAATACTAATAAGTCAAAGGGGATTGAGGAGATCATATCACATAAGGAGAGAGTGGGGAGTCACAGCGGCTCGAGTGGGTGCGTGCACGTGACAACAAGGCTAAGTATTGGAGCCGCATCCCCTAAACGTGTGATGTTGAGCCCCTCTCCAAGAGCCAGAAGCGCCCAGTGTGATCTCCTGGTAAAGTATAAACACTCTACCGAGTTTTGGGTTGGGTTGTCCATAAAGAAGGATCAACGACAACACCCAACCCTAATACTATACAATAATAAGGAAAGAGAGGAAAGGAAGGGGAGGAAGTGGAGTGGCTCTACTGATGAGAAAGGAATGTAGTTTGGAGATGGTTATTATAGGCTGCGGAGGGCTCAGTGACTTGATGATAGGCCCAATGACGATGTGAGGACCAAGAGTAGTAGTACCAATGATAAATAACCCAAAACGAAATGAAAGAAAACCCAGGCAAGAGTTTCACAGAAACAACATAGCAGTTAACACTATAATTGAGAGAGCAGCTGCTGCTGCCTGTAGAAATCGATCCCATATGCTCATAATGGGGTACACAGACATGATGGACTACATCACACAGAAGTGTAAGGAGGCAGCAGACAAGTTCGTCCCAGTCCAAAAGGAAAAAAAGGAAACGCACGAGAAACCCATGGTTTAATCAGAGATTTAAGCTAGCAAAGCAACTAAGTAAAAGGGCGTGGAGAAATTATAGAAACAACAGAACACTAAAGAGCAGATAAAGATAACAGAGCGTTAGGAATGAATGCGTCAGGGTGGAAAGAAGAGGTAGAGAGTGTTATGATCTCAGCCTGCAGGAGAAACGAGTCTCCCTTCTTGAGAGTTATTCAGCAAGCCTGACCTAACTAGAAGGTCTAGCAAATATTGAGGTGATAACCCATATGAAAAATGGCTGGTTGGATATGTAAAACAATTTAAGATTATGGGCAGTAAGTAAGGAAATAGATAAATGACTGGCTAGGAGATGTGGACATTTTGCTGGAGGCGTGAGGCTCGCTTCTGGAAGGGCTTTGACCTCACTTGAGTGCCAGACATCGCAGGGGGAAGCCGTGCTCCGTTTGAGCTCCCGCCAGAAGGGAACCCCTAGTGATATATCTCGAAGAGAAGAGAAGTGTGCGGACGTACCAGCTGTGGAATCGAGCTGGGAACGTTGTGGTCTCAAGTCCTGGTCGACGAGCAGATATTAAATCGCCCAGAAGCATTATTGTGGGCTGTGTGGAGCGCCCTGACCAGACGCCGTCAGAGGGAAAGCGCCCTCGACCAATTAATCTGTGGTAAGCACGATAAACGCCAGTTCATAGTGATTGTTTATATTTGGTGGTGTGCCCAGCGACAGTAGCAATGTTTATTTATAAGTTAGACATGTTTTAATAAGGCAGAAAGCCTGAAATAAGAGAGTGGAGAGGGAGGAACACGGAGCGACGTCCGCCCCCTCTGAGCGCTGGGGGACGACTGAGGGAGCCTGGCTCCGGATGGAGGAAGACCCTCCCAGCGAGTGAGGACCGCCGCCAGGCGAGGTGGAGTATGGACCCGCCCAAAACGGGGGAGTCCACTCTCACTGTATGTAGAGGACAGATAGAGGTTTGAGGCAAGCATATTGTGTGGTTATTTTTGTTTATGTGTTAAAGGGGAACATTTTATTGGAACGTCGATGGGTTGCAGGTTTGTTCTTTGGGGAAGAAGTTGCTGAGAACTTCGAAGCCAGCAGATGAAGTAATTGATGAGACTCCAAGGTAGTGGAGCAGAGGACCTCGAGCTGTGAGGAAAAGCAGCAGTGAAGAGGAGTGTCACGTGCTTCTGTAGAGGTGGTGTAGCAGCCAAGAGAGCTGTGGAGGAACCTAGCAGAAGGGTGAAGCACCGTAGTTGCTCAAGGAAATTTCATGATAGCAGCCTGGAGGAGCTGCAGAGGATCCTGGTAGTGAAGCCCGGCAGAACCTAAAGATATTAGGGTAGTGAACTTCCAGAGGTGAAAGGGGAAGTTCTGGTGGATTACTAGTAGGGAGTTGATAGTGTTTGGTTGTCATTAGCGTGCAAGACGCAGTGAGAGGTGAGTGACTGTTTGCATTCTTATGTCAAGGAGTGTTTTATACTGAAGTTTAGAGTTACAGTCGTAGGCTGGATTACCTACGGATGTATGCGTTCCAGGACTGACAGTGATTGATGGATCATTGTTGTGTATCAATGAACATTTATACTGATATATGTGATTGCATTCAAATGCTGATTTTCTATATATACATTATCTTGCTGACAGTGCAACAGTGTATGTAGGCTTGACCAACTTGAGGAGGTTAATAGTATCAGGTGGTGAACCAGGAGATAGGATACCACTTGATAAGCTGACAATAGAGTTCTGATGGTATTGGAGTGCAACCTGATTGTGATATTATAGAGTATAGGATTCATTATTATTATATGTGTGTATGTATCGTGTATGTGCTTTGTTCAGTAAATGTGTCACAATTTGCTGGTGTTTGCCCTTGTCCTAGTGAGGCTTCCCAGGAAGTAGTGAAGAAGGAGAGAGAGAGAGAAAGAACCAAGAACCACTGCTGTGGACAGGGTAAGAGGTAATACTAGTAAGTCATAGGGGATTGAGGAGATCATATCTCATAAGGAGAGAGTGGGGAGTCACAGCGGCTCGAGTGGGTGTGTGCACGTGACAACGAGGCTAAGTGTTGGAGCCGCATCCCCTAAACGTGTGACGTTGAGCCCCTCTCCAAGAGCCAGAAGCGCCAAGGGTGATCTCCTAGTATAAGCACTCTGCCGAGTTGTGGGTTGGGTTGTCCATAGAGAAGGATCGACGACGACAACACCAACCAACCCACAGTCTATAAGAAATTGGGGGCCTGTGTCCGGGAGAGTGAACTGACACACCCACACCCTGTCCAAGAGTGGATTTGTACACCCTTGCTGAAATAGATAAACTGTGTGAACGCAGGTGTATATTCTCTCTTGGGAAGACTCACAGGACAAAGATGGATAAGGTGCAAGCATTTGTGGAGTCAGGCAAGCCTGAGGATTTAGAAGGTTGCACGAGGGATCAATTGAAACAAATAGCAGAAAAATGTGGCATCAGGTTGAAAGCATCTAAAGTAGCTGGGATGAAGGATGAGATCCTGAGGCAGTTAAGAGCCAAAAATGAAGCGGCAGAACAAGGAGCCCAGGAAGGAGCTGAAAGTAGAAAGGAGGATGATGGGCAGGATGACGTGAGATCCCAGGGATCGAGTAGGAGCAGCAAGAGTAGCCGCAGTAGCAGGAGTAGCCGGAATAGGAGCTTGGAGAGATTCCAGTTAGAGCTCCAGATGCAGCGTGAGGACAAGGAGAGACAGTTCCAGCTGGAAAAGATGAAATTAGAACTCCAGATGAAAAATGAAGCCGAGAAGGAAAAAGAGAAAACCAGGCTGGAAGTAGAGAGAGCGAGACTAGAGGTGGAGAAAGAAAAAGAGAAAACCAGAATAAGAGAACTGGAGTTGGAACAAGAGAAAGAAAAAGAAAAAGCCCAGGTCGAAAAAGAAAAAGCCCAGGTCGAAAAAGAAAAAGAGAGAACAAAACAAATGCAGATAGAAGCGAATAGAACCTTGGCTGAGCAAAGGATTGAACATGGGTTGCCAGAGAGCACCACCCAGGTATCACACCCACCAGATGTTAGGGTTAGGGAGAAGGACATTCCCTTGTTTGTTCCCGAAGAGGCAGAGAGCTTTTTCGAGCACTTTGAAAAAGTAGCCTGTATCAAAGAGTGGCCACAGGAGGAATGGGCCCAGCTGGTCCAGTTAAGATTGACCGGTGCAGCCAGGGAGGCATACACCCAATTGTCGCTGGAAGAGTGCCAGGATTACGCCACAGTAAAGAGCAGCATATTGCGCTCGTTTCAGTTAACCCCAGAAGCTTATAGGAAGCGGTTCAGAGAGATGATCAAAGTTGGAGCGTGTACTTGTGCTGAGACAGCAAGAGATCTGGAAAGACGATTCCAGAAGTGGATTGAGGCTGCTGGAGTTGGATCTTACGCTGACCTGAAGCAACTGATGGTCATGGAGAAGTTCTTGGAGATGATGCATCCTGAAACAAAGTTCAAGATCCAAGAAGCAGGGATAAAGGAGGTGAAAGATGCCGCAGATAGGGCGGATATGATTACTGAAGCGTACAAGAGCTTAAGGGAGAACAGAGTGAAGAATGAGGTGAGACGCAGCAATGGCAGATCCAATGGAGTCTGGGGAGGAAGAAATTATGAGAGACCCAGAGGAGTCTGGGGTGAGAAGAATTTTGATAAATGGGCAGATAAAAGTAAGTACCCTAAAACTCAGAAGAGTAGGTCGCGCACTTCGTCTGAAAGTGAAGATGGAGGAGCTAAACAAGAAACCAATCGTTATCCTGGAAATCAAGAGTCCAGTAGAACCCCACAGAGTGCAAGTAGTGTACCTGGCCCGAGGAATTCTCATGTGAGTGGGCAGAGTCAGAGCTACTCTGGTACATATAGAAGAGACTTTACCCAGATGAGATGTTACAATTGTAACGGATTGGGTCACGTGATGCGAGATTGTCGGCAGGGCAAGAGAGTTGTGACCCTGGCCATGTGTGACCCCCGAGGTAAATATACTAATGTGTTCCGAGACAAACCACAGAGAGCGAACTTAGTGAACGAGAGGTATAGGCCGTTCATGAGCAAAGGTTGGATCAGTATAGGAGGCCAACCTGAGGTAGAAGTTGGTATCTTAAGAGATACCGGAGCTAATCAGAGCTTGATTACGAGAAGCCTGATTGGGAATGATCGACGGTTAGCTGGCAGTGGGAAGATGAAAGTATATGGGTTATTGTCGGAGAGTGACATGCCCATTTGTACTGTCCAGCTAAGGTCGGAATATGTGTCGGCAGAGGTGATGTTGGGAGTATGCCCCGACATACCTATTCCAGGAGTCCAAGTGATCCTAGGGAATGACTTGTGCGGGACAAAGGTGTTGACAAGAGTCATGGCGGAGACTGTGCCAGAGGAGTGCCCAGAAGGCCACGGCACGGGTGGGACACCTGAGAGTGTGAACCTGACTGACTTCCGAGGAGATGCGTCAGGAGACCGCCAAGCCATTGAGTACCCTGTCTCGGTAGTGAGGAAGGCAGAGGTGGCCGACAAGGAAGACGCTGGAGAAGATGATACAGTGTCGATTCAACCAGTGCAAGATATCGATGTAGATATAGCATGGCTGTTTGATGAAGGTCCAGCCCAGGAAAATGGAGTCTCGGTGAGGTCGAAAGTGAGGATGACCCAGCCGAAGAAGAATCATGTGAAGAGAGCGGACCTGAGTAGAGCCCAGACTGCTGAAATTAAGAGTCGGAAGGTGAATGCAACTGTGCTGAGTAGGAATGAGGAAAGATGTGGACATGCTGAGGACGGGAGTAGAGCGTCACGTTGTCCACGAGCACAGAGGCATAGGGATAGTGCAGTTAAGTTGTTTGAGATGTCAAGAGTTGACATGTTCCACAGGAAACGTGAAGAAAAGATAGTGAAGAAGAGTAATAGCCGAGAAAATGAAAGGAGAAGAGACAGTATGTGTGGAGAGATGCTTACGAGCACTCTGGGAGAGATAGAGCGACATGTACGGTCGAGTGCTGTTGGATGTAGTACAGTGCTCGAAGAAACTTTTAGGGAACGAAGAAGAGTTGAAGGAGAAGAAATGGAGTGGTATAGAGGTGAGAAGTGTGGGAAGAGGATGATGATGCAAGCATGGAGGAATAGAAGAAAGCCGAGGACTCGGTGGGAGTCGAACAGGATGAGGTCTCGGATATATGAGGAGACGAAAAGGAGGAGCGTCGGTGAAGACGATGGAGTGAAGTATGATGACAGGAGGCGAAAGTATAATGGCAGTAGATGGAAGAGTGAAGACGACAGAGGAGGTACAGACAGTAGATGTCTGACTCTGGACGTGAAGAGAGGAAGACGAGGAAATGGAGGGTGGAGACAGTAAGTAGAGTGGACCGATGGAGTGCAGGCGTCCAAGGAGGACAGCCTAGCCAAGAGGTGCCAGATAAGTCAGATCGTTTATGAGAAGATCATGTTCCTGGAGAGTTGTGAGCCGGATGTTGCAAGGAGCAACGAAATAATTGTAGACTCCTAAGGGGGTACGTAAGCAGATCAACCGTTCGAATCAATCGGTTGAAGAAAGAGACAGTCTAGTGGCGGATGTATTATCCCGAGCTTTGCCACTGGAATAACTCTCAAAAATAAGGGGAGGGGAGTGTTATGATCTCAGCCTGCAGGAGAAACGAGTCTCCCTTCTTGAGAGTTATTCAGCAAGCCTGACCTAACTAGAAGGTCTAGCAAATATTGAGGTGATAACCCATATGAAAAATGGCTGGTTGGATATGTAAAACAATTTAAGATTATGGGCAGTAAGTAAGGAAATAGATAAATGACTGGCTAGGAGATGTGGACATTTTGCTGGAGGCGTGAGGCTCGCTTCTGGAAGGGCTTTGACCTCACTTGAGTGCCAGACATCGCAGGGGGAAGCCGCGCTCCGTTTGAGCTCCCGCCAGAAGGGAACCCCTAGTGATATATCTCGAAGAGAAGAGAAGTGTGCGGACGTACCAGCTGTGGAATCGAGCTGGGAACGTTGTGGTCTCAAGTCCTGGTCGACGAGCAGATATTAAATCGCCCAGAAGCATTATTGTGGGCTGTGTGGAGCGCCCTGACCAGACGCCGTCAGAGGGAAAGCGCCCTCGACCAATTAATCTGTGGTAAGCACGATAAACGCCAGTTCATAGTGATTGTTTATATTTGGTCGTGTGCCCAGCGACAGTAGCAATGTTTATTTATAAGTTAGACATGTTTTAATAAGGCAGAAAGCCTGAAATAAGAGAGTGGAGAGGGAGGAACACGGAGCGACGTCCGCCCCCTCTGAGCGCTGGGGGACGACTGAGGGAGCCTGGCTCCGGATGGAGGAAGACCCTCCCAGCGAGTGAGGACCGCCGCCAGGCGAGGTGGAGTATGGACCCGCCCAAAACGGGGGAGTCCACTCTCACTGTATGTAGAGGACAGATAGAGGTTTGAGGCAAGCATATTGTGTGGTTATTTTTGTTTATGTGTTAAAGGGGAACATTTTATTGGAACGTCGATGGGTTGCAGGTTTGTTCTTTGGGGAAGAAGTTGCTGAGAACTTCGAAGCCAGCAGATGAAGTAATTGATGAGACTCCAAGGTAGTGGAGCAGAGGACCTCGAGCTGTGAGGAAAAGCAGCAGTGAAGAGGAGTGTCACGTGCTTCTGTAGAGGTGGTGTAGCAGCCAAGAGAGCTGTGGAGGAACCTAGCAGAAGGGTGAAGCACCGTAGTTGCTCAAGGAAATTTCATGATAGCAGCCTGGAGGAGCTGCAGAGGATCCTGGTAGTGAAGCCCGGCAGAACC
Organism: Procambarus clarkii; assembly: GCF_040958095.1. Classification (NCBI taxonomy): domain Eukaryota; kingdom Metazoa; phylum Arthropoda; class Malacostraca; order Decapoda; family Cambaridae; genus Procambarus; species Procambarus clarkii. The sequence continues at coordinate 43,385,536 of NC_091162.1, read as the reverse complement.
TAAAGATATTAGGGTAGTGAACTTCCAGAGGTGGAAGGGGAAGTTCTGGTGGATTACTAGTAGGGAGTTGATAGTGTTTGGTTGTCATTAGCGTGCAAGACGCAGTGAGAGGTGAGTGACTGTTTGCATTCTTATGTCAAGGAGTGTTTTATACTGAAGTTTAGAGTTACAGTCGTAGGCTGGATTACCTACGGATGTATGCGTTCCAGGACTGACAGTGATTGATGGATCATTGTTGTGTATCAATGAACATTTATACTGATATATGTGATTGCATTCAAATGCTGATTTTCTATATATACATTATCTTGCTGACAGTGCAACAGTGTATGTAGGCTTGACCAACTTGAGGAGGTTAATAGTATCAGGTGGTGAACCAGGAGATAGGATACCACTTGATAAGCTGACAATAGAGTTCTGATGGTATTGGAGTGCAACCTGATTGTGATATTATAGAGTATAGGATTCATTATTATTATATGTGTGTATGTATCGTGTATGTGCTTTGTTCAGTAAATGTGTCACAATTTGCTGGTGTTTGCCCTTGTCCTAGTGAGGCTTCCCAGGAAGTAGTGAAGAAGGAGAGAGAGAGAGAAAGAACCAAGAACCACTGCTGTGGACAGGGTAAGAGGTAATACTAGTAAGTCATAGGGGATTGAGGAGATCATATCTCATAAGGAGAGAGTGGGGAGTCACAGCGGCTCGAGTGGGTGTGTGCACGTGACAACGAGGCTAAGTGTTGGAGCCGCATCCCCTAAACGTGTGACGTTGAGCCCCTCTCCAAGAGCCAGAAGCGCCAAGGGTGATCTCCTAGTATAAGCACTCTGCCGAGTTGTGGGTTGGGTTGTCCATAGAGAAGGATCGACGACGACAACACCAACCAACCCACAGTCTATAAGAAGAGGCAATATGAAAATGACATAGCGAGCAAGGCAAAGACTCAACCCAAACTGCTACATAGCCACATCAGGAGGAAAACAACAGTGAAGAAACAAATAATGAAACTGAGGATAGGGGCAGAAACTACTATTCACTACAATCGACAAGGAAGTGTGCGAGGAACTCAATAAGATATTCCAGGTCTTCACCTCAGAGCAAGGAGAAGTCCTAGAGATAAGAGAGGGAATATCAAACCAGACATTACTAGAGGAGTTTGTGATTACCAGTGGGAAGGTGAGGAAGCATCTGCTAAATTTGGATGTGACGAAGGCTATAGGCCCGGATGGAATCTCACCATGGATTCTAAAGGAAGGAGCAGAAGCTCTGTGCCTGCCACTCTCCATGGTGTACAACAAATCACTGGCAACAGGTGAACAGCCAAACATTTGGAAGACGGCCAATGTAGTCCCAATATACAAGAAGGATGATAGGCGGGAGGCACTGAACTACAGGCCAGTGTCCCTAACTTACATTCCATGCAAGATAATGGAGAAGATTGTGCGAAAAAAGCTAGTAGATTGTATCTACTAGCTAGCTAGAAAAAAATTATTAAAATGTATTAAAATGGCTAATCATGCCTAACAGGTTTAATTGAGTTCTATGACCAGGCAACAAAAACTAGGCAAGAGAGAGAGAGGGCTGGACAGACGGCATATTTCTAGAGTGCCAGAAAGCCTTTGACACAGTACCACAAAAGAGATTAGTGCACAAACTGGATATGCAGGCAGGAGTGAAAGGGAAGGTACTCCACTGGATAAGGGAGTACCTAAGCAAAAGGTCACAGCAAGTCACCGTGAGAGGTGAGGTCTCCGAGTGGCGGGGAGTCACCAGTGGAGTTCCACTGAGATCAGTCCTTGGGCCTATACTGTTTCGATATATGTAAATGATCTCTCAGAAGGAATTGACTCTTTCCCTTCAATGTTTGCTGATGATGTAAAAATTATGAGGAGGATCAAGAAAAAGGAAGATAGTATAATGCTACAAGATGACCTAGACAAACTGAAGGAATGGTCCGACAAATGGCTATTAAAGTTCAATCCAAGTAAATGTAAGGTAATGAAACTAGGAGGCCAGTCACTGGATACCGAATGGGAGATGAAGTCCTTCAGGAAACAGACAGAGAGAGAGAGATCAAGGAGTTGATATCACGCCAAACCTGTCTCCTTAAGCCCACATCTAAAGAATAACATCAGCGGCCTATGCAAGGCTGGCTAACATCAGAACTGCTTTCAGAAACCTGTGTAAGGAATCCTTCAGAACTTTTTTTATACCACATACGTAAGGCCAATCCTGGAGTATGCAGCCCGTATCTAGTCAAACACAAGACGAAGCTGGAAAAAGTTCAGAGGTATACCACTAGGCTAGTGGCATACCAGAACTATGAGGCATGAGTTATGAGGACAGGCTGCGTGAACTACACCTCACGTCTCTGGAAGAAAGAAGAGCTCGGGGAGACATGATTCCCGCATATAAAATTCTTAAGGAAATTGACAGTGTAGTGTTATGGGGGGGGGGGGGCTGGGGCTATGCTAGCAAGGATGTTGCTAGGAGTTCAGGAGACAGAATAGTCAGTCTTTCTGAGTCACATAACTCACCAGAGTCACTTGATCCCAAAGAAGAGGTCCACATAATGCCCACCTCCACAGGTCTATGCTCCCACCACCGGGGTGCCACTGATTCACCCTGGGAGCCCTTCACTCAACTATGGGGGAAACTGTTACCAGCAGTTCTTGCCTTGTCCCACGGAGGAGTTAAGGAAGACTCAGGCTTACCTACAACCACACTTCCTCTGAGTCTTGTCCACCAAACAAAAGGGTTGCAGGTCTCTCTTCCACACCTGCGTTTCTCTGTCTAGCAAGGTTGCCAGCTGAGTTAATATCCTGCATCCCAGCAATGCAGTACAGTGGATATGCACTATGTTGCGTGATAGCACAGTGTTGCTGCACTTACAGCGTTGGAATAGGACTACGTCTAGCCTGCCAGATCAGGCTACGTCTCAATAAATGTCTGTGTTGCTCTAGCACCATCAGGCACTACTAAGTTTCCATATAAAATCTTATTGTTTACTAGGTGGGGTCACAATATAACTCGCGTATGCTCGTACAGATAATATGGAGGCACACTTAAACACGTCAGTAAAAATGTAAGACATTTACTAATGAAAAGCTACAAGAACACATATGTATATTTAATAATACATACATGGGTATATATAGAATAAATATTCTGGAGATCGTCGGTAGCTCTCCTCTCACGACCTCCGGCACTCCGTCAGCTGGGCAGATACGGGCCTCACACCCTCTCAAGTGAGGCCTCTTCGTCGACGTCGACCGTCGCCTCGCCAACTGCCGTGTCGTCCACACGCACTGTACCCTTCAACAGTCGTAAAATCTTAATACTAATATACTAATAAATACTGATACCATATATATATATATATATATATATATATATATATATATATATATATATATATATATGTCGTACCTAATAGCCAGAACGCACTTCTCAGCTTACTATGCAAGGCCCGATTTGCCTAATAAGCCAAGTTTTCATGAATTATTTGTTTTTCGTCTACCTAACCTACCTAACCTAACCTAACCTAACTTTTTCGGCTACGTAACCTAACCTAACCTATAAAGATAGGTTAGGTTAGGTTAGGTAGGGTTGGTTAGGTTCGGTCATATATCTACGTTAATTTTAACTCCAATAAAATAAAATTGACCTCATACATAATGAAATGGGTAGCTTTATCATTTCATAAGAAAAAAATTAGAGAAAATATATTAATTCAGGAAAACTTGGCTTATTAGGCAAATCGGGCCTTGCATAGTAGGCCGAGAAGTGCGTTCTGGCTATTAGGTACGACATATATATATATATATATATATATATATATATATATATATATATATATATATATATATATATATATATATATATATATATATATATATATCATTGAAACAACAAGGGACCCTAGAGCTGCCAGCTTTCTTTTCCAGCGCCTCAGCGTGGCGATACAGAGGGGAAATGCGCACTGCATCCAGGGTTCCTGCCCGCCATCTGAGGAGCTGGAGGAACTCGACAACCTATGACAACCATCTTTGTAACCTATATGTAACTTCTTTTTTGTAACAAAGTTCAAATAAAGCAAATATATATGTGTACATACAAAAGAATGGGGGTGGTAGGAGAAGATAATATTAGTGTTCAGTGAGAAACCACAAGGTCTCCTCTGAATACTTTTTATTTTCTTCTCCGGGGCTATGGGTCCCCACATTGGCACCAAAGGTGGTACCCTCACAAATTTTTAAACATATATATATATATATATATATATATATATATATATATATATATATATATATATATATATATATATATATATTTTATTAAATATGACCGAAAAAGTAAGATTAATAATTCTAACACGAATTTTCTCAATCTTTCGTACATTATGCTTCACTGTTGGAGGTAAATCAAAAATCACTTCTCCAAAATTCATTTTTATTTCTAGTCTGACGCGACACGGGCGCGTTTCGTAAAACTTATTACATTTTCAAAGACTTCACAAATACACAACCGATTAGAACTTGCGTTTCCCTGATTTTATATCTACATTTGAGTGAGGTGGGAAGGGTGATGTGGCATTACATTTGAGTAAGGTGGGAAGGATGATGTGGCATTAGAGGATATTAATAGGGTATTAAAAGTATCAACACAAGACAGAACACGAAACAATGGATATTGAATAGAAGTGTTTGTAGAAAGCCTATTGGTCCATATTTCTTGATGCTTCTATATTGGAGCGGAGTCTTGAGGTGGGTAGAATATAGTTGTGCAATAATTGGCTGTTGATTGCTGGTGTTGACTTCTTGATGTGTAGTGCCACGCAAACGTCGAGCCGCCTGCTATCGCTGTATCTATCGATGATTTCTGTGTTGTTTACTAGGATTTCTCTGGCGATGGTTTGGTTATGGGAAGAGATTATATGTTCCTTAATGGAGCCCTGTTGTTTATGCATCGTTAAACGCCTAGAAAGAGATGTTGTTGTCTTGCCTATATACTGGGTTTTTTGGAGCTTACAGTCCCCAAGTGGGCATTTGAAGGCATAGACGACGTTAGTCTCTTTTAAAGCGTTCTGTTTCGTGTCTGGAGAGTTTCTCATGAGTAGGCTGGCCGTTTTTCTGGTTTTATAGTAAATCGTCAGTTGTATCCTCTGATTTTTGTCTGTAGGGATAACGTTTCTATTAACAATATCTTTCAGGACCCTTTCCTCTGTTTTATGAGCTGTGGAAAAGAAGTTCCTGTAAAATAGTCTAATAGGGGGTATAGGTGTTGTGTTAGTTGTCTCTTCGGAGGTTGCATGGCTTTTCACTTTCCTTCTTATGATGTCTTCGATGAAACCATTGGAGAAGCCGTTATTGACTAGAACCTGCCTTACCCTACAGAGTTCTTCGTCGACTTGCTTCCATTCTGAGCTGTGGCTGAGAGCACGGTCGACGTATGCGTTAACAACACTCCTCTTGTACCTGTCGGGGCAGTCGCTGTTGGCATTTAGGCACATTCCTATGTTTGTTTCCTTTGTGTAGACTGCAGTGTGGAAACCTCCGCCCTTTTCCATGACTGTTACATCTAGAAAAGGCAGCTTCCCATCCTTTTCCGTCTCGTAAGTGAAACGCAGCACGGAACTCTGCTCAAATGCCTCCTTCAGCTCCTGCAGATGTCTGACATCAGGTACCTGTGTAAAAATGTCGTCAACATACCTGCAGTATATGGCCGGTTTCAAGTTCATGTCGACTAAGACTTTTTGCTCGATGGTACCCATGTAGAAGTTTGCAAACAGGACACCTAGGGGAGAACCCATAGCGACCCCATCTACTTGCTTATACATGTGCCCATCCGGGCTCAAGAAGGGTGCCTCTTTAGTACAAGCTTGGAGTAGTTTCCTCAGAATACTTTCTGGCATGTCAAGAGGAGTACAGGCTGGATCACGATACACTCTGTCGGCTATCATTCCGATTGTCTCGTCCACAGGTACGTTGGTAAACAGCGATTCTACGTCCAACGAGGCTCTTATCCCTGTGGCCCGTGTGCCCCGCAGTAAGTCCACAAATTCCTTTGGAGACTTCAGGCTGAAGGCGCAAGGAACATAAGGAGTCAGCAGGCCGTTGAGTCGCTTCGCCAATCTGTACGTGGGTGTGGGTATCTGGCTAATGATTGGCCGAAGTGGGTTTCCAGGCTTGTGCGTCTTGACATTTCCATACGCATATCCAGGTTTATATTCCCCAATGATCTTTGGCAGGTGGAGTCCGGATTTCTTGGCGTTCACAGTTTCGATCAGTTTGTTGACCTTTGCTTTTAATTCGGCTGTAGTGTCCTTCGTTACCCTTTGGAACTTAGTTTGGTCAGAGAGTATGATGTTCATTTTCGCCAGATATTCGTCTTTTTTAAGAATGACATATATTGGCGACTTGTCACCTCTCCTGAGGTGACAAGGCAGAGAATGAAATCAAAGACAAAAAAACGCAACTACTTCATGCTACAAACGAGTGGAGAAATAGCAACATCGACTATAGTATCCGTACCCGCATTGAACAACACCTCGACATCCTCACAGACCAACATCACCTCAGCACTGAAACAAGGATTATCAAGAAACTAACAACATTATATGGAGGACCTATGGCAATTCCACGACCAAGAGATGGCTTCCTGAACCTTGCAGGAATTAACCTCACTGAGGACCAAGTCACTCTCCTAAATCTGGGCATAAACTGTCATGTTATGTCCAGACCGAGTGAAATGGCCCGGAAAGTGGAGTTGGAAATTCTGTTGGACGACATATTCGACCTCGAGACACAAAAGAAGGTCACTACCAAAGATACCTTACAAGCAGAACTTATAAGGTGATAAGGTGATAAGTCGCCAATATATGTCATTCTTAAAAAAGACGAATATCTGGCGAAAATGAACATCATACTCTCTGACCAAACTAAGTTCCAAAGGGTAACGAAGGACACTACAGCCGAATTAAAAGCAAAGGTCAACAAACTGATCGAAACTGTGAACGCCAAGAAATCCGGACTCCACCTGCCAAAGATCATTGGGGAATATAAACCTGGATATGCGTATGGAAATGTCAAGACGCACAAGCCTGGAAACCCACTTCGGCCAATCATTAGCCAGATACCCACACCCACGTACAGATTGGCGAAGCGACTCAACGGCCTGCTGACTCCTTATGTTCCTTGCGCCTTCAGCCTGAAGTCTCCAAAGGAATTTGTGGACTTACTGCGGGGCGCACGGGCCACAGGGATAAGAGCCTCGTTGGACGTAGAATCGCTGTTTACCAACGTACCTGTGGACGAGACAATCGGAATGATAGCCGACAGAGTGTATCGTGATCCAGCCTGTACTCCTCTTGACATGCCAGAAAGTATTCTGAGGAAACTACTCCAAGCTTGTACTAAAGAGGCACCCTTCTTGAGCCCGGATGGGCACATGTATAAGCAAGTAGATGGGGTCGCTATGGGTTCTCCCCTAGGTGTCCTGTTTGCAAACTTCTACATGGGTACCATCGAGCAAAAAGTCTTAGTCGACATGAACTTGAAACCGGCCATATACTGCAGGTATGTTGACGACATTTTTACACAGGTACCTGATGTCAGACATCTGCAGGAGCTGAAGGAGGCATTTGAGCAGAGTTCCGTGCTGCGTTTCACTTACGAGACGGAAAAGGATGGGAAGCTGCCTTTTCTAGATGTAACAGTCATGGAAAAGGGCGGAGGTTTCCACACTGCAGTCTACACAAAGGAAACAAACATAGGAATGTGCCTAAATGCCAACAGCGACTGCCCCGACAGGTACAAGAGGAGTGTTGTTAACGCATACGTCGACCGTGCTCTCAGCCACAGCTCAGAATGGAAGCAAGTCGACGAAGAACTCTGTAGGGTAAGGCAGGTTCTAGTCAATAACGGCTTCTCCAATGGTTTCATCGAAGACATCATAAGAAGGAAAGTGAAAAGCCATGCAACCTCCGAAGAGACAACTAACACAACACCTATACCCCCTATTAGACTATTTTACAGGAACTTCTTTTCCACAGCTCATAAAACAGAGGAAAGGGTCCTGAAAGATATTGTTAATAGAAACGTTATCCCTACAGACAAAAATCAGAGGATACAACTGACGATTTACTATAAAACCAGAAAAACGGCCAGCCTACTCATGAGAAACTCTCCAGACACGAAACAGAACGCTTTAAAAGAGACTAACGTCGTCTATGCCTTCAAATGCCCACTTGGGGACTGTAAGCTCCAAAAAACCCAGTATATTGGCAAGACAACAACATCTCTTTCTAGGCGTTTAACGATGCATAAACAACAGGGCTCCATTAAGGAACATATAATCTCTTCCCATAACCAAACCATCGCCAGAGAAATCCTAGTAAACAACACAGAAATCATCGATAGATACAGCGATAGCAGGCGGCTCGACGTTTGCGAGGCACTTCACATCAAGAAGTCAACACCAGCAATCAACAGCCAATTATTGCACAACTATATTCTACCCACCTCAAGACTCCGCTCCAATATAGAAGCATCAAGAAATATGGACCAATAGGCTTTCTACAAACACTTCTATTCAATATCCATTGTTTCGTGTTCTGTCTTGTGTTGATACTTTTAATACCCTATTAATATCCTCTAATGCCACATCATCCTTCCCACCTTACTCAAATGTAATGCCACATCACCCTTCCCACCTCACTCAAATGTAGATATAAAATCAGGGAAACGCAAGTTCTAATCAGTTGTGTATTTGTGAAGTCTTTGAAAATGTAATAAGTTTTACGAAACGCGCCCGTGTCGCGTCAGACTAGAAATAAAAATGAATTTTGGAGAAGTGATTTTTGATTTACCTCCAACAGTGAAGCATAATGTACGAAAGATTGAGAAAATTCGTGTTAGAATTATTAATCTTACTTTTTCGGTCATATTTAATAAAATATGTCTACAGGAAAGACTGCTACCAAAATATACTAATATATATATATATATATATATGCAGAATAACCACATATGAAAAATAGAAAATGCTTAACGCGTTTTCGGCTAATTCGCCTTCATCAGAGCAAAGTAGAATGAAGATAAGATTGCTGATCAGACCTTTATATCCGCCTGGGCAGATCACCTGACCACCAAAAATAAGTGGAGGAAAGGAATTATAAGAAAGAAGGTAACTGCAGAAGATCCAACTGTAGTTGGATCCCTATTTAAGCCTCAATATAGCACGTCTAAACAATATAGCAATCATTTAAACACGTATAGCACTTGGAGATATTAATAGGAGCTGCCTTGTATGGGCCAATAGGCCTTCTGCAGTTACCTTCTTTCTTATAATTCCTTTCCTCCACTTATTTTTGGTGGTTAGGTGATCTGCCCAGGCGGATATAAAGGTCTGATCAGCAATCTTATCTTCATTCTACTTTGCTCTGATGACGGCGAATTAGCCGAAAACGCGTTAAGCATTTTCTATTTTTCATATGTGGTTATTCTGCATACTTGGATCAGTGTTTTTGTGATCATTGTTGCATATATATATATATATATATATATATATATATATATATATATATATATATATATATATATATATATATATATATATATATATATATATATATATATATATACATACATATATATATAATGTCGTACCTAGTAGCCAGAATGCACTTCTCGGCCTACTATGCAAGGCCCGATTTGCCTAATAAGCCAAGTTTTCCTGATTTAATATATTTTCTCTAATTTTTTTCTTATGAAATGAGAAAGCTACCCATTTCATTATGTATGAGGTCAATTTTTTTTTATTGGAGTTAAAATTAACGTAGATATATGACCGAACCTAACCAACCCTACCTAACCTAACCTAACCTACCTCTATAGGTTAGGTTCGGTTAGGTAGCCGAAAAAGTTAAGTTACGTTAGGTTAGGTAGGTTAGGAAGTCGAAAAACAATTATTTCATGAAAACTTGGCTTATTAGGCAAATCGGGCCATGCATAGTAGGCTGAGAAGTGCGTTCTGGCTACTAGGTACGACATATGTCTATATATATATATGTCGTACCTAATAGCCAGATCGCACTTCTCAGCCTACTATGCAAGGCCCGATTTGCCTAATAAGCCAAGTTTTCCTGAATAAATATATTTTTTCTAATTTTTTTCTTATGAAATGATAAAGCTACCCATTTCATTATGTATGAGGTCAATTTTTTTTTATTGGAGATAATATTAACGTAGATATATGACCGAACCTAACCAACCCTACCTAACCTAACCTAACCTATCTCTATAGGTTAGGTTAGGTTAGGTAGCAGAAAAAGTAAGGTTAGGTTAGGTTAGGTAGGTTAGGTAGTCGAAAAACAATTAATTCATGGAAACTTAGCTTATTAGGCAAATCGGGCCTTGCATAGTAGGCTGAGAAGCACGTTCTGGCTACTAGGTACGACATATATATATATATATATATATATATATATATATATATTTTATATATATATATATATATATATATATATATATATATATATATATATATATATATATATATTATATATATATATATATATATATATATATATATATATATATATATATATATATATATATTATATATATATATATATATATATATATAATATTTATGATCGATGTTCCCTTCGGGAATCTTAATTTTAAGATGAATAGGAAAACCAGGGATATACTGAACATCTTGTATCAGAATCTTTACTTTAAAAAACATAACGTTTCGAATACTTCTCGTATTCATCATCAGATCTAAAAGAAAAAACAGAAATCACAATCAAATAGCTGGTAAACAAAGAACTCATACTGAATATAATTGCCTATCAAAGAAAGGAAAATGCTTAAAAAACAAAACACTTAAGCGCACTTAAAGTGATCAATACAAATAAAACTTATTAACTGTCACATATATTAAAACTAATTTAAAATCCATTAAACTGCAAGATGAAATTTATAACTACTAAAACAAACCAATCCATTAAACTTACGTGAAGTGATCAGAAGTGAAAGTTGATACTTAACACATCGATACTAAACACTATAACAAATATTTATATAATGACTACAAATCTACAGAAAATGTATGTAAAATACAAACAGAATAAACGACAATTACAAAGTACTAACCAATATCTTATAAAAAACTTAAATATTAAATAAAATTAAATACCAAAAAATGTATTATATATCCTAAATAAAAGATTATATTAATGTACAATGTTAAGACTTGAAATAAGTAAGAAAGGGCAAAGACATGGTTAACTAAACAAAATTAAACTACCAAAATAAACTAAAAATCAAATTACAGGGCCTACTGTGCACTATACAGTGTACAATTGAACAGCTGAAAGGTTGCTATTTAACAGAGGCCGCAGCTCCTTTATATATAAGGATTCCATTACTCTCAAATCTGACTGGCCATTCATACAAGTGTCCAGAATTTGAAAATCAGATTCCAGCAGAGAATGATCAAACTTATAACAATGGTTTCTAATCTCCGAAAATGCTGGTTTAGACAATGGTAATCCAGTCCTAAAAGATAATGTTTTTAGGAAAACAACCTTTACTGGTTTATGTTTAAATTTTAATTCCTTTGTTCCTGATATTTTTAAGAAAAATGCTATTAACACTCTACTGAATAGGGCCTTTGTTTTATGTTCTAATTGGAATAACTTTGATCAGGAAATTAATTTTCTTGTGAAATTTTTTTCAAATAATGGTTATCCTGTGCATATGGTTTATACTTTTATAAGGAATTTCTTAAATAAGAAGTTTCACCCATCGTGTAGGATTACTACAGTGGAAAGGGATCTTAAATATATTAAATTACCATTTTATGGCAGTATTAGCTTTTCTGTAAGGAGTCGTTTGAGGAGACTGTTGCAGCAGTGTTATCCTCAAGTAGACTTTAGATTTATTTTTGTCAACACAAATACCATAGGCTCTTATTTTAAATTTAAAGATAAAGTGCCTACCCCCTTGTGCTCAAATGTCGTATATATGTATAATTGTTCCAGCTGTAATGCTGGATATGTCGGGAGTTCCATTCGGAAC